>NW_004443995.1:12693778-12695141 GCF_000243295.1 Trichechus manatus latirostris
TATAATCTACAAGAAAATCCAACACCTCTACAACAAAAAGACAAATAATTCAATTAAAAAATGGGCAAAGGAAATGAACAGACACTTCACCAAAGAAGACATCAAGCAGCCAATATACATATGAGGAAATGCTTGTGATCACTAGCCATTAGAGAAATGCAAATTAACACCACAATGAGTTACCATCTCACCCCTGCATTACTGGCATGAATCAAAAACACTGGACCTAACAAATGTTGGAGAGGCTGCGGGGAGATCGGAACTCTTATGCACTGCTGGTGGGAATGCATAATGATACAACCATTTTGGAAAATGATATGCCGCCTCCTTAGAAAGCTAGAAATAGAAATACCATACGATTCAGCAGTCCCACTCCTAGGAATATATCCTAGAGAAATAAGAGCCATCACACAAATAGACATATGCACACCCATGTTCATTGCAGCATTGTTCACAGCAGCAAAAAGATGGAGACAACCTACATGCCCATCAACAGATGAACTGATAAACTATGGTACATACACACAACGGAGTATTATGCGACGATAAAGGACAATGATGAATCTGCGAAGCATCTCAAAACATGGATGAATCTGGAGGGCATTATGCTGAGTGAAATAAGCCAATCACAAAAGGACAAACATTGTATGAGACCACTACTGCAAAAACGCATGAAAAGGTTTACACACAAAAAGAAACTACCTTTGATGTTTACGAGGGAGGGGACGGGGCGGGGGGACACTAAATAGACAATAAATAAGTGGTAACTTCGGTGAAGGGTAAGACAGTACACAATACTGGGGAAGCCAGTACAACTTGTACAAGGACAGGTTATGCAAGCTCCGTAGACACTTCCAAACTTCCTGAGAGACTGAATTGCTGGGTGGAGGGTTGTGGGGACCATGGGTCTCGGGTAACATCTAGCTCAATTGGCGTAACACAGTTTATAAAGGCAATGTTTTACTTTCTACCTTGGTGAGTAGGGTCTGGGGTCTTAAAAGCCTGTGAGCAGCCATCTAAGATACTCCACTGGTCTCACCCATACGGGAGCAAGGGAGAATAAAGAGAACAGGATACAAGGAAAAGATTAGTCCAAAGGATTAATGGACCACGGCTACCAAGACCTCCACCGGACTGAGTCTAATACAGCTAGATGGTGCCCAGCTACCACTATTGACTGTTCTGACCGAGATCACAAAAGAAGGTTGTGGACAGAGCTGGAGAAGGATGTAGAACAAAATTCTAACACATACAAAAAGACCAGATTTACTCACCTGACACAGACTGGAGAAACCCCGAGAGTATGGCCCTTGGACACCCTTTCTGCTCAGTGGTGAAGTCACTCCCAAGGTTCACTGTTCAG
>NW_004443995.1:12699962-12701292 GCF_000243295.1 Trichechus manatus latirostris
ATAAACAGAAGTTTAGGGAATTTGCAAAAACCAAACCAAAATTACAAGAAATACTAAAGGGAGTCCTCCGGTTAGAAAATCAGATAACAACCCGAGACTAGAACACAGGACAGAGCAACCAGACATCAGCCCAGATAGGGAAGTCACGAAACTAAATCAAAGCTAAAACACTGAATATAGGGAAACATGTCAATATGTAAAAGATGACAACATTAAAACAAAAAAGAGGGACTAAAAAATGTAAACATAGATTTTTCATATGGAGAGGAAGTCAAGGCAATATAAAGTAATAAAAGACTGGTATAAACTTAGAAAAATAGGGGTAAATATTAAGGTAACCACAAAGGAAACTAACAATCCTACAAGTCAAAATAAAAAAGTAGAAAAATATAAAGACTTAGCAAATACAAAATCAACAACAATGAAAAGACAAAAAGAGAATACATAAAGAAAAATGATTCAGCACAGAAAATTAAATGGAACAAAGAAACTGTCAACAACACACACAAAAAGACATCAAAATGACAGTACTAAACTCATACATATCAATAATTACACTGAATGTAAATGGACTAAATGAACCAATAAAGAGACAGAGAGTGGCAGATTGGATAAAAAAACACAATCTGTCTATATGCTGCCTACAAGAGACACACCTTAGACTTAAAGACACAAACTAAAACTCAAAGGATGGAAAAAAATATATCAAGCAAACAACACTCAAAAAAACAGCAAGAGTGGCAATATTAATCTTGACAAAATAGACTTTAAAGTAACATCCACCAGAAGGATAAGGAAAGACACTATATAATGATTAAAGGGTCAATACACCAGGAGGACATAACTATAATAAATATTTATGCACCCAATGACAAGATTCCAAAATACATAAAACAAACTCTAACAGCACTGAAAAGAGAGACAGCTCCACAATAGTAGTAGGAGACTTCAACACAACACTTTTGGTGAAGGACAGAACATCCAGAAAGAAGTTCAACAAAGACACGGAAGATCTAAATGCTACAATCAACCAATATGATCTCATAGACATATACTGAACACTACACCCAACAGCAGCCAAGTATACTTTCTTTTCCAACGCACATGGAACATTCTCCAGAATAGACCACATATTAGGCCAAAAAGCAAGCCTTAACAAAACCCAAAGCATCGAAATATTACAAAACATCTTTTCTGACCATAAAGCTATAAAAGTAGAAATCAATCACAGAAAAAGCAAGGGAAAAAATCAAACACATGGAAACTGAACAACACCTTGCTCAAAAACTACTGGGTTATAGAAGAAATTAAGGATGGAATAAAGAAAGTC
>NW_004443995.1:12701392-12710112 GCF_000243295.1 Trichechus manatus latirostris
AAAAAAAACAGAATTATCTATGTGAGATCAAATTGACAACAGTAACTCAAAAGATTTAATGGGAAGCCTAGGGGGCAGTGAGTTGAAGATAATGGTGATGGAATAATTTGGAAAAGGATAGTGAGAGTAACAGCACAACTGGAAGAATGTAATTGATGTTACTGAATTGTACATGTAGAAATTTTTGAAATGGTGTATCTTTCGCTATGTATATTTTCACCAAAAAAGAAAAAAGATCCTTCAAGGTCAAGAAAGGAGAGTGTCGACATGTTGTGGGGTTGTTAACCAACGTCATAAAACAATATGTGTACTGACTGTTTACTGAGAAACTATTTGATCTGTAAACCTTTATTTAAAGTACAATTAAAAAAAAGAAAATCCAACACCTCTACAACAAAAAGACAAATAATCCAATTAAAAAATTGGCAAAGGAATTGAACAAACACTTCACCAAAGAAGACATTCAAGCAGCCAACAGACACATGAGGAAATGCTCATAATCACTAGCCATTAGAGAAATGGAAATCAAAACCACAATGAGATATCATCTCATCCCGGCATTACTGGTATGAATAAAAAAAAACTGGAAATAACAAATGTTGGAGAGGCTGTGGAGAGATCAGAACTCTTAAGTACTGCTGGTGGGAATGCAAAACGGTACCACCATTTTGGAAAATGATATGGCGCCTCCTTAGAAGGCTAGAAATAGAAATACCATACGATTCAGCAGTCCCACTCCTAGGAATATATCCTAGAGAAATAAGAGTCATCACACGAATAGATACATGCACACTCATATTTATTGCAGCATTGTTCACAATAGCAAAACGATGGAAACAACTTAGATGCCCATCAACAGATGAATGGATAAACAAACTATGGTACATACACACAACGGAGTATTATGCAACGATAAAGAACAATGATGAATCTGCGAAGCATCTTAAAACATGGATGAATCTGGAGGGCATTACGCCGAGTGAAATAAGTCAATCACAAAAGGACAAACATCTAAGATACTCCACTGGTCTCACCCCTTCGAGAGCAAGGGAGAATGAAGAAAATATGATACAAGGGAAAGATTAGTCCAAAGGACTAATGGACTACAACTACCACGGCCTCCACCAGACTGAGTCCAGTACAACTAGATGGTACCTGGCTACCACCACGACTGCTCTGACAGGGATCACTACAGAGGGTCCTGGACAGAGCTGGAGAAAAATGTAGAGCAAAATTCTAACTCACAAAAAAGACCAGACTTACTGGCCTGACAGAGAATGGAGAAACCCCAAGAGTATGGCCCCCGGACACCCTTTTAGCTCAGTAATGAAGTCACTCCCGAGGTTTACCCTTCAGCCAAAGATTAGACAGGCCCATAAAACAAAACAAAATGAGAGTAATGGGGCACAACAGCCCAGGACAAGGACTAGAAGGCAGGAGGGGACAGGAAAGCTGGTAATAGGGAACCCAAAGTCGAGAAGGGAAAGTGTTGACATGTCACGGGGTTGTCAACCAATGTCATAAAACAATATATGTACTAACTGTTTAATGAGAAATTATTTGTTCTGTAAACTTTCATCTAAAGTATAATTTAAAAAAATTAAAAAAAAAGAAAACTACAACCAAACAAACAACACAAAACAAAACCTCATTGACTCTTCTCCCGAAGTTGTCACAGGCTTTCTATTCTTTCCTCCCTGCTGTTCACACTTCAATCTATTCCAGTGATTGTATCCATCTGTCCACTAAAACTGCTTTCACAAAAGTCACCAATGACCTCCATGCTCCCACAACCATTGGACATATTTCTGTCCTCATTTACTCATTCTCTCAATATCTCTCAACCCAGTGGATCACCTGTTCCTTCTAGTCACATATTTCTTTCTTCATAGTACATCCTTCTGATTTTATCCTTATATTATTGGCCACTCCCTTTTGTTTTTTGTCTTTTCCTTTATCCAACCTGTAAACGCTGGAATTCCTCAGGGCTCTGCCTGGGTCCCTCTTCTCTATTTCGTTTCTCTCTTTTGGTGATCTCATCCAATTCTATAACTTCAAAAATTATCTCCACGCTAATAATTTGGAAAATGCATCTCTAAACCAATTTGATCCTAAACTTCTGTATGTACTCTCTGCTAAAATTGATTTACCTGAGAATTTTTGAGTTCACAATAGCACTTCTCCTATTTTAACAAAAATCTAATCAAAACAAAATATTGTTTACCCCAAATCTTTCTGATGCATTGCCCCAGGTTGTGAAAACCTCCAGGTAATGAAAATAAAGGGAAGTTGTGTATAATGATTAACCAAGGTACCATGAGACCTGGGACTTCCTGTATTTCCTCATCTTATTTCCATTAAGGGAGGAATGTAGTGTTAGCAAATTAGCATTTTGGCCCCCATAGAGAGGAGCAAAGAGAATATAAAGTAAGACATATTGATGACTAAAAATAGCTTTATTCATATATATGTCTCGTTGCAGTTGGTCATAATAACCATTCTTAATATGTGTCATTTGCTAGAAAGAAAATTACCTTTGAACACTAACGCAGAATAGGTTGGTGGTGTTTATTTTTAATGTTTTTCCCTTTAGTCTTTGATCATATTTTACAATAAAACCTGTTGCCATCAAGTGAATTCCAACACCTAGTGACCCTATAGGATAGAGTAGAACTGCCCCATACAGTTACCAAGGAGTGACTGGTAGATTCAAATTGCTGACCTTTTGGTTAGCAGCCGTAGCTCTCAACCACTGTGCCATCAAGATCAGTATGGGTCAGAATCGACTCAATGGCAATGGGTTTTGGTATATTTTACAATAGTTGATTTAAAATCTTGTCTAGTAAGTGCAACATCTGAGTCCCCTTAAGGGCAATTTCTATTGACTACTTTTTTCCTCTGTGTTTGGGCCATACTTTCCTGTTTCTTTGTGTATTTTGTAATTTTTTTGTTGTTGTTGAGAACTGGACATTCTGTAATATAACGTCGCAACTCTGGAAATCAGATTCCTCTCCCTCCCAAGAGTTGCCAATAATACCGGGATAAAATCAGAAGGACATTGTCTTAGTTATCAAGTGCTGCTATAACAGAAATATCACAAGTAGTTGGTTCTAACAAAGAGAAATTTATTTTCTCTCAGTTTAGGAAGCTAGAAGTCTGAATTCAGGATGCTGGCTCTAGGGGAAATCTGTCTGTCTCTGTCAGCTCTGGAGGAATGTCCTTGTCTCTTCAGCTTCTATTTCCTGGTTCCTTGGAGATATCCATGTGGCTTTGCATCTATTTCTCCCTGTTTTGGTGCCCTGGTGGCACAGTTGTTAAGAGCTCAGGCTGCTAACCAAAAGGCTGGCAGTTCGTATCCACCAGCTACTCCCTGAAATCCCTATGGAGCAGTTCTACTCTGTCCTATAGGGTTGCTATGAGTCAGAATCAACTTGATGACAATGAATCAGCTTGCTTAATATGCTCCTTTTATATCTTATAAGAGATTGACTCAAGACACACCCTACACTAATGCTGCCTCATTAACATAACAAAGGCAACTCATTCCCAAATGGGATTATAACCATAGGCATAGAGGTTAGGCTTTACAGCACATATTTTTGGGGGACACAGTTCATTCCATAACAGATATACTATGAAGAAAGATGCGTGTGTCCAGAAGGGAGACGTAGTTGACTGGGTTGAGAGATATTGAGAGAATGAGTAAATGAGGACAGAATTATATCCAACAGATGTGGGAGCATGGAGGTCATCGGTGACTTTTGTGAAAGCAGTTCTGTGGGACAGATGGAAACAAGCTTCACCAGAATAGATTGAAGTGTGAACAGCAGGTAGGAAAAGAATTGTTGTTGCTATTTTTATTTGTTTGTACTTGTTTGTTTATTGACTTCTCTGGACTAATCTGTTAAGTCTGTATTCCATGTAGTGTGCAGCCTCTGAAGTCTAAGCTCAGTTCACTTAATGGTCAGTTAATGATTGGCCATTTTTTAAAAAATGCCTTGAACAATAAGTCTTCCATCCTTTGCTAAGGGGCTCTGTGTATGTTGGGGCTTGTCTGCAATGTTCAGTTCACAACTCTCTCTTAGCCTTCACTTACTCCTTTCACAGAGCCTCAGTGTTGGCCCAAAATGAGAGACTGGGGTCCTATCAGCTCCTTTCTGGGCATATATACAGCCCTGCATATGTGCTTGGATGTCTGTATCTCCAGCAGAGCTTTTGAAAGCCCCCTATTCACATCTCATTTCTCAGATCCTGCTTTTAAGTTTTTTGCCCAGGCTCTTGATTGCCTCAGTTGCGCAGCTGTGATATTAAACAATTGCCATTGATTGTTTTTCACAAATGCCCTGAAAGGATACAGCTTTTCCCCAAGCTCCAAGTCAGATCAGACAAGACAACTCCCCAGAAAGGGGGTTATTCCAGACAGTTGTGCTATAAGTCAAATAGAATGGGGCTGGGACGTTTTGAGGAGTTCCAAATCCAGTCTGGCTCCTCTGGTAGCTATATAGCTGGTTTTCACAGCAACCATGGAACAGAGAAAAGGGTATGGGAGCAGTCAAGTTCCAGTGTCACAAACATTGCTGTTCTTACCAAGGTTTTGCAATATTTCTTGAATACCTACTCCTCAGACTGTCGCACAACTTTGGTAATGTCCAGAGTTTTGAAAAAGTTGAATTTGACTATCTTTGCCAGTGTTTTTTTGTTTTTGTTTTTTTGTTTTATGGAGGGGTGGATTCCCAGAGTTCCTCACTCTGCATTCCGGAAGTCCTGCACATTGCAAGTTTTGATATGTTTTATTTTATTTATCATCCAATTAAAAATATTTTCTGATTTTCATTGTTATTTTGTTTTAACCCGGGGGTTATATACCAAAGCCTACTGTCATTGAGTCAATTCTGATTCATAACGATCCTATAGGACAGAGTAGAATTGCCCATAGGGTTTCCAAGGAGCAGCTGGTGGATTTGAACTGCCGACATTTGGTCAGCAGCTGAATGGTTAACCACTGCACCACCAGGGCTCTGTAGGGGTTATATAGGAGTGTATTATTTAACTTCTAAATGTTTAGATATTATCTTGTTTTCTTTTTTGTCATTGATTTCTAGCTTACTAACATTTGTCAGAGAACTTACTCTGATTTCAATCCTTTGAAATGTAATGATTTTTTAAATATGGCCTAACATATGATCAATTTTTGAAAATGTCTCATATGCTTTTGAAAAGAATGTATATTCTGCAGTTGGTTGACTCAGTACTCTAGAAGCCAACCAGGACAACTATCTTAATTGAGTTGTCCAAAGTTGGTGTGTCCTTACTGATTATTTGCTTGTTCCATCAGTTTCTGAGAGAGGTGTGTTAAAGTCTTCAATTATGATTGTAGATTTGCTGATTTCTCTTTTTAACTCTGCCAGTTTTACCCGATAAATTTTTAGACTATGCTATTAGATGCAGAAAAATTTAAGATGGTTATATCTTCCGACTTGGTCGAACCTTCTGTCATTATAAAATGTCCCTCCTAACTCCAATAATCTTGCCTTCTGACCATCCTTTCTAAGGTAGCCCTCTTCCTTAACATTCCACTTCCTTTCTTTCTTTAAATAAAATGTTTCTTTAGAACAGTTTTATATTTACAAAATTATTGTGAAGAAAGTACAAAGAGGCCCTGTACACCCCACACTCAATTTCCCCTATTATTAGCATCTTAGGTTAGTACGGTATATTTGTAACAGTTAGTGAATTAATATCAATACATTATTAACTAGAGCTCATACTTTATTCAGACTCCCTTAGTTTCTCCCTAGTGTCTTTTTTCTGTTCCAGGACCCCATCTAGGATACCACAGTCATGTCTCTTAGCCTCCTCGTGGTAGAGATAGTTTCTCAGACATTTCTTATTTTTGATCTTGAGAGTGTTGAGGACTATTGTTGCTGTTGGATGCCATCAAGTTGGTTCTGACTCATAGTGGCCCTATGTACAACAGAACAAAACACTGGCCAGTCCTGTGCCATCCTCACAATTGTTGTTATGTTTGAGCCCATTGTTGCAGCCACTGTGTCAATCCATCTCGTTGAGGGTCTCCCTCTTTTTTGCTGACCCTCTACCTTACCAAGCATGATGTCCTTCTCCAGGGACTGGTCTCTCCTGATGACATGCCCAAAGTATGTGAGAGGAAGTCTCACCATCTTTGCTTCCAAGGAACATTCTGGTTGTATTTCTTCCAAAACAGATTTTGTTTGTTCTTCTGGCAGTCCATGGTATAGTTAATATCCTTCCCAACAACATAATTCAAAGGCATCAATTCTTTTTGGTCTTCTTTATTCATTGTCCAGCTTTCACATGCATATGAGGTGTTTGAAAATACCATGGCTTCGGTCAAGTGCACCTTAGTCTTCAAAGTGACATCTTTGCTTTTCAACACTTTAAAGAGGTCTTTTGCAGCAGATTTGCCCAACGCAATACATCATTTGATTTCTTGACTGCTGCTTCCATGGGTGTTGATTATGGATCCAAGTAAAACGAAATCCTTGAAAACTTAAATATTTTCTTTGTTTATCATGATGTTGCTTATTGGTCCAGTTGTGAAGATTTTTGTTTTCTTTATGTTGAGGTGCAATCCAAACCGAAGGCTGTAGGCTTTGATTTTCATCAGTAAGTGCTTCAAGTCCTCTTCACTTTCAGCAAGCAAGGTTGTGTCATCTGCATATCGCAAGTTGTTAATGAGGCTTCCACCAATCCTGATGCCAAGTTCTTCTTCATATAGTTCAGCTTCTTGGATTATTTGTTCAGCATACAGAATGAATAAGTATGGTGAAAGGGTACAACCCTAATTCACACCTTCCTGATTTTAAACCCCTGCAGTATCCCCTCGATCTGTTTAAACGACTGCCTGTTGGTCTAGGTACAGTTTCCACATGAGCACAATCAAGTGTTCTGGAATTCCCATTCTTTGTAATGTTATCCATAATTTGTTATGATCCACCCAGTTGAATGCCTTTGCATAGTCAATAAAACACAGGTAAACATCTTTATGGTATTCTCTGCTTTCAACCATGATCCATCTGACATCAGGAATGATATCCAGGGAGACGAGGCCAAGATGGCAGAGTAGTCAGATGCTTCCAGTGGTCCCTCTTACAACAGAGACTCAAAAAAACAAGTGAATTGATTATATATGACAATCTAGCAGCCCTGAACATCAAAGACAAAGTTGAGGAATTGGACTGCATGGCAGGGGGAGGGAGAAACAGTTCGGAAGCAGTGAGGAGTTGCCAGACCTGACCTGGTGAGAGCCTGAGCCTTTCAGCCTGATCAGCTCATGGCAAGCAGCGGCACTAGGGAGACGTTTTCCACATTGGGAGAGACCCAATAGCAGAGAGACTACTCAGCCATCCAGAACCAGTGAGAAGCAGCCCTTGATTGGTGAAAGATAAATACTTGTGTCTGGCCTACTGCACAGATCAAAAACACCTCCCTTAGGGAAAAATCTCTCTTCCATTTACCTCCCTGCTCCCTGCTCTGCACTGGGTCCCGGACTGGCTTCAGCAATTGCCGAGTCCTCTGGGCTAGAAATAAGACCCGTCACATGCTCTGAGCCATTCTCCCAGCCTTGGAGAGTGAACAAATTAACAAACAGGGGAAAAATAATCTGCCAGCTCCCCTAAGCCAGGAATTCAGGGTAGGCACATCTCCTTTGCCTAAGCACAGGCATAATGGATCCATGGACTTTGAGTGCCTTTCTCCCTGCATAGACTTGTATGGGCCCATTTCAACAGCATAGGCCCTCATTACCACAGTACAACAGGATATATACCTGAAGTCTAACGTTAACTGTTTCAGCTGTGAAATGGCAGGTTCATGGCATTTGACACTGCTCTGCCCATTCAGCAGGGTCTTCACCTACCACATCAGGGGCCTGAGGAATGGTGGCTCCACCCACACCACCTAGCCACCCGTGACAGGGGCCCAGGAATAAGAGGCACCCCCCAGTCCTTACAGCCAACAGCATTGGGTGCTCATAGTCTGGCTGCAAAATCCACCAATCTATGTGCTGTAGGGAACAGGGACACACTTTCCTCCTGGACACTCAGAGGTGGCTGTCAGCCCCCTGCCTTTCTCAGCCTGTGTCCCCCAGCTGCAGTCAGATGCCTGGGCCTACACCAATCACCCATGCCTGTCTAGAACTGTAGGTGAGAGCCTGCACCACACACTTGGTGGCCGACTACATGGACACCTGAGCTGAATCCATACAGGAGTAGTGGGCAGACTCCTGGGCTCACATACTTAGTGGCAGGTCTGGCCACCTGGTGGCAGGACACTGGAGCTTCAGGGGTGCTGGTGATCAGGCCAGCTCACAAGAGCAGCTTATCTGGGAATATCAAAACAAAACAAGAAGCTAGGACACAGTAAGCAAACATAAAATAAATAAATATAATAACTTATGGATGGCTCGCAGACAACAGTCAATATCAAATCACACAAAGAGGCAGACCATGATGGCTTCAGCAAGCTCCCAAAATAAATAATCCAGAAATTTTCAAGAGGAAGAAAATTTCTTGGAATTACCAGAGGCAAAATACAAAAGATTAATATACAGAACTCTTCAAGAGATCAGGAAGGAAATTAGGCAAAATGTAGACCACGCAATAGAGGAACTTAAGAAGATTAGAGAAGAGCATAATGACAAATTTAACAGGCTGCAAGAATCCATAGAGAGACAGCAATCA
>NW_004443995.1:12710212-12722367 GCF_000243295.1 Trichechus manatus latirostris
GAATGAAAACACATCCTACCAGAACCTTTGGGACACAGCAAAACCAGTGCTCAGAGGTCAATTTACAGCAATAAATGCACACATCCAAAAAAAAAAAAAAGGAGTGATATCCCTTGTTCCACGTTCTCTTCTGAATCTAGTTTGAATTTCTAGCAGTTCCCTGTCGATGTACTGCTGTAACCATTTTTGAAAGATCTTTAGTAAAATTTTACTTGTGTGTGCTATTACTGATATTGTTCTATAATTTCCACATTCTGTTGGATCACCTGTCCTTGAAATAAACACAAATATGGATCTCTTTCAGTCAGCTGGCCCCGTAGCTGTCTTCCAAATTTTTTGGCATAGATGAGTGAGCACCTCCAGTGAAGCATCTCAACCAGTATTCCGTCAATTCCTGGAGGTTTGTTTTTCACCAGTGCCTTCAGTGCAGCTCGTGCTTCTTTCTTTAATACCATCAGTTCTTGATCATACGCTACCTCCTGAAATGGTTGAATGTTGACCAATTCTTTTTGGTACAGCGACTCTATATTCTTTCCATCTTCTTTTGATGCTTCCTGCGTCGTCCAATATTTTGCCCATAGAGCCCTTCAAAATTGCAACTGGAGGCTTGAAGATTTTCTTCTTTCAGCTTGAGGAATGCTAAATATGTTCTTCCCTTTTGTTCTACTGTGCTGGGAATGAAAAATTGAAGAGGAATGGGTCTCATTCATTGTCAAATACATTTCAAGATCTATCCTGAAGTACAACGCTGTCAGTGATAGGATAATATCCATACACCTACAAGGAAGACCAGTTAATACGACTATTATTCAAATTTATTCACCAACTAAAAATGTCAAAGGTGAGGAAATTGAAGATTTTTACCAACTTCTGCAGTCTGAAATTGATAAAACATGCAATCAAGATGCATTCATAACTACTGGTGATTGGAATGAGAAAGTTTGAAACAAAGAAGAAAGATCAGTAGTTGGAAAATATGGCCTTGGTGATAGAAACTATGCCAGAGATCACATGACAGAATTTTGCAAGACCAACAAATTATTCATTGCAAATACCTTTTTCAATGACGTAAGCAGTGACTATACATGTGGACCTCATCAGATGGAAAACACAGGAATCATATCGACTACATCTGCGGAAAGAGATGATGAAAAGTTCAATATCATCAGTCAGAACAAGATCAGGGGCCAACTAGGGAACAGACCATAAATTACTCATATGCAAGTCCAAGTTGAAGCTGAAGAAAATTAGAACAAGTCCACAAGAACCAAAATATGACCTTGGATATCCCACTTGAATTTTGAGACCATCTCAAGACTGGATTTGACGCACTGACCACTAATGACCAAAGATCAGATGAGTTGTGCGATGACATCAAGGACATCATACATGCAGAAAGCGAAAGATCATTTAAAAGACAGGAAAGAAAGAAAAGACCAAAATGGATGTCAGAAGATACTCTGAAACTTGCTCTTGAACGTAGAGTAGCTAAAGGAAGAAATGATGAAATAAAAGAGCTGAACAGAAGAATTTAAAGGGCAGCTTGAGAAGACAAATTAAAGTATTATAATGAAACGTTGATGACTACTGGTCAGGAATTTTGTAGAATGTCCCTCAATATGACTTTGTCTGATGTTTTTCTAATGATTATACAAGGGTAATGTGTTTTGGGAAGGAAAACCACAGAAGTGAAGTACCATTCTTATCACATGATATCAAGGATGCAGACTATCAATATAACTTATCACTGTTGATGTTAACCTTGATCAGATGGCTTGAGGTAGTGTTTCTTAGGTTTCCCCACTGTAAAGTTACTTCTCTCCCCGCCACCCCATTCCATACTCATTGGATTAAATTCAGTGTGTGCAGTTCACATTTAAGGAATGGTGAATTGTGCTCCACCTTCTTGAGGATAAAGTTACTACATAAATTTTTTTAAACTCTTCTGCATAGGAGATTTGTCCTTTCTCCCTCATTTATGGTTTTATTCAACCGTTTAATTACATCAGTACAGACTCATGCATATTTTATACTTTGGATCATAATCCAATACTATTTTATTTTGTTGCCCAAATTGTTCCAGCTTTTGCTATTAGGAGCTCTTTCAGTTGGATCCTGTGTCACTTTGACAATCCCATCATTATTTTTTAGTTCACTTTCTTCCTTTCTGGTACTAAAAGATGCTCTAGGTTTATTTTGAATATTTTTGGCAAAGAGTACTGAATATACCATGGACTGCCAAAAGAATGAACAAATCTGTTTTGGAAGAAGCACAACTAGAATGTTCCATAAAAACCAGGATGGCAAGACAACGTCTCACATACTTTGGACATGTTATCCGGAGGGATCAGTACCTGGAGAAGGACATCATGCTTGGTAAGGTAGAGGGTCAGCAAAAAAGAGGAAGGCCCTCAGTAAGATGGATTGACACTGCAACAATGGGCTCAACCATAACACCGATTTTGAGGATGGTGTAGGACTGGGCAGTGTTTCCTTTTGTGGTACATAGGGTCGCTATGGGTCGGAAGCAACTTGACGAAACCTAACAACAACAACATACTAACCTGTGTATACACACATATCTATAAATATTTCTATATGCAACTATCTGTATCTATATTAACCTAAACATAAGCTCATACTGATGTCCCCAACTCTAATCCATTACCTCATGGATCATTCTAACCACTTCTACTTGCTTATTTTAAACCTCTCACTCTAATAGTGAGAAATCTGGCTCCCATCATCTGTCATCCATTTACTTAATAGTTCAATTCCAGTATACATGTATAGTACTTGCAGAATTATTAACCCATACCCTCCTGGGAAACAACTTTATCAATGAGAGTACAGTTCTTATGTGCAGTTCTTTTGCTTTTATACTTATAGACGTGGCTTATTTCCAAAGTTACCTTATTTCCACATCCCTTTCAGTGAGGTTGTCTCATACATTTGTAACACAGATTCTTTTGTCATATTCTGTATTCCCTCCTGGGATCTCCCAAACTCCTAAATATTTTTTTTTTTAGAAATTGCATACATTAAGGTTTACTGTTTGTGCTGTAAAGTTCTATGGGTTTTGACAAATGCTTAATGTCTTGTGTACTTATCATTACGGTATCATACAGAATAGTTTCACCACCTTAAAAAAAACAAACCTGTGCTTTGTCTGTTCAATACTTTCCTATTCCCTGACAACCACTGATCTGTTTACTGTCTCTTAGTTTTGCTTTTCTGGAATGTCATATAATTGAAATTATATTGTATGTATCTTTTTCACACTGGCTGGTTTTACTTACAGATATGGATCTAAGATTACAACTATGTCTTTTTGTGGCCTGATACCTCATTTCTTTTTATTGTTGAATAATACTCCATTGTATGGATGTACCATTGTATACTTATCCATCCCAGTTCCTTCTAGTTTTGGCAATTATGAATAATGCTACTTATAAACATTCACATGCAAGTTTTTGTGTGAACGTGTTTTTAAATCAGGTAAATACTTAGGAACACGACTGCTGGATCATATAAGATGCTGTTTACTTTTATAAGAAATGGCCACGACCACTACCTTTGTTTTTAACAAAGGCACGTATTTGATGCCTTCAGAGAACAAATGGTTTATTGTTTCCTGGGTCATTGTCTCCCTCAGTCTATAAACTCCACAGAGGCAGGAGCTATATATGTTTTGATCACTGATGCAGCCCCAGCATCTAGCCTAAGACTATACACATAGCAGGCACATAACAAATATTTGATTACTGGATGAATAGGTGAATGATTTAATGAATAGACAAAGCATCAACTTGAGCCATATCCCTGTGTTAGGAATTCCAAAATGCAATTCTTCCTTTATTTTAACCTTGGTAGACAACTGAGATTGACACTGATATTCATAATAGCTTAAAGTTCTATAGCACAATAATCTCCATTGACCCAACGCAGGAATCTTCTTTTTGCATGGTTATGAATTTTACAAATTTGCTGCTAAAACTCATTCAGAACCAAATGATAGAGATATCTACCAAATTCCTTCTGTCTCAAATAATATGGGTATTCAATGTATATTAAATAAGATGAACAAAAAAAAAAATACTGTGTTTGGTCTATGTCAATATTTGCCTGACTAAACACATTTTAAAATGATTAATCATTTCAAGTTTATTCCAATAATCCCTCTTGGACCATTCTGATTTTAAGCAGTGTGAAAATGTGTCTTTATAGCCTTACAAAATTTAAATCAAACAGATTTTGCTCAAAACTTCAAAAGACATTTGTCCTTGGGGCTAAAATTAACCAAGAAAACGATTAAAAACAAAAGCAAATTTAGAATATAATTGGTACTTCCAAAATGAGTTGAACCTGTCCTTTATCTTCCTTTACAACATTTGCTTTTTTTTATCCTATAATAGAATAAGCAGTAGTGGTGCAAAGAATGTATTTTCATTTCTGAGGTTCCAAAAAACAGATAAACCTCAAAAGCTTGTGTTTTTTGTGGTTTGCAACGTCACAGGATGCCTTAGTTGGAATGATTCACATAGTGATCACATTCAGAAACAAACTCAAGACTTTGTCCATTTTCACCAGGTGTATATTTCTGCATTTTTTTCAGAGTTATTAAATATCTTTTTTTTTTCTACTCTGGTGAATGAATCTGTTTGGATACCAGCTTTCAAGGACCCCAGCAGTGCTTGAAGACTTCAGCAAAGGAACTTCCAAAGCTAATTGAAGTGTCAACATACTAGAGAGCTATTAAAAGTGCAAAGATTGTAGTTCGTTGGAATAAGCCAAACAAGACATCCAACTGGAAAGTACTCTTAAGACATTTTAGGTTTGAGTACTTTGTTTTGATAATTTGGACCTGGAAAACAATATAACTAATGTTTATTAGCGTAAAACAGTGAAACCTGTGAGAACTGGAACTTGACAGGACTGCCTTGTTTTTCTGGGTCTCGAAAGTTTTCTGCCTTTAACAGGGTACAGTCTTACCACTTTTCTATCACTCTCTGTTAGTGGAAAATATTTGAGTTTTCCTTTTCTGACAGGTTTCTGCCTTACACAGTTTCTGGCTTTCGCAGGTTTACTGAATTTGGGTTATTTGTCATATCTGAAGTCAAAATCAATAAAATAATCCAATTAGTTTTCAAATAGTTTCCAGAATTTGAACAAGGTATTTGCCAATTAATCTTCAGAGGGACATATTTAGTAATGAGTCCTCATATTTTCCACATTCCCACTTAGGCTTTATCTCTCAAACTTACCGAGCTACTTGCAGTTCCCTGATAGTGCTTGGGATCAAACGTTCCTTTGCCTTTGTGTGGAGTCCCTGGGTGGTGTAAATGATTAACACCCTCCACTGCTAACTGAAAGGTTGGAAGTTCGAGTCCACTTAGAGGCACGTCAAAAGAAAGGCCTGGTGATCTACTTCCAAAAACTCAGCCATTGAAAACCCTGTGGAGAACAGTTCTGCTCTGACACACTTGGGGTCACCATGAGTCGGAATGACTCTGTGGCAACTATTTTCTGCCTTTGCGTTGACTCTTCCTCCATGTGGTACACCTTCCTGGTCTCCATCTCCTCTGCCTTCCAAACCAGCTCAAAGGAAACCTGCTTTACTGAGATCTTCCCAGAAACACCACATCCCTCCCCCACCACAGACACTGATAACATCTCCCATTACCCGTTTCTGTAGCTGCAGTTACCATATTAAACTGAAATTAATTTTTTTACTCTGAGTGTATCACAGGGCCTGACGGTACAGTAAACACTCAAAAAATGTCTGTCAAGCCCTCAGCGCTGTGACATGCATCGACAGACATCACCAGGTGGGAAGTGGAGGAGTCAGGCTACTTTCATTCCTGCTCCAAGCCAACGTTCTGACTCCTGAAAGTGGAAAAGCTAGACAGGAAACAAAGTGAAATTCTCAGGAACTCCTCTCGCAGAGCGGAGAATACAAAATGCCCATAGCTAAGTCAAATACTCCTGTTCTTATCCGTTCGGGAATTGGCCGTTATAGGTAATTTTATGAGTAGTAAGTAGAGAGTGAAAACCCTCTATATATATAAATAGTGGTTAAGTGCTACAGCTGCTAACCAAAAGGTCGGCAGTTTGAATCCACCAATTGCTCCTTGGAAACTCTATGGGGTGGTTCTACTCTGTCCTACAGGATCGCTCGACCGCAACGGGTTAAGAAGAGAGTGCAATCATAATTTCCGCTGGTAACTGACATTTAGCTCTTCTTCCCACTAACATTTAGACAGGAAAATTTGCAGGGGTAAAGCCTTTTTCAAGGTCTACAATCCCTCCTACCCTTCTAAAAGTATTCTTGTCTATTTGTACTGACACACCCAGGAGCAAATCACAAAGAACTCTTACTGTTCACACTCAGGTTCTTGTGGTCCTGCTTTGAACGATCGGCTGCACGTGGACACATCCAGTTGTTTTTTCCGGTAACTCCCCGTGTATGTGGTCACGGAAGAATCTGACCATCGCGTTTCATTCTGCCAAGATGCTCCAGCCTTGCGTCGGATCAGATCAAACTCTTCGGAAGTAAGAGGGCTGAAGGGCAGAAGGACTTGTGGCGTCAGGTAGAAGTAGTGTGACATTTCCACACTATGAATGGCCCACTCTGAAGGAGATCTTTCCGAGCCTTCTCGATAATTAGTAATTTCCTTCTGGGAGCCGGAAGACGTTGACTGGGCTCACCAGACTTAGTAACTCAAACGGCTCACCAGAGTGCGAAAGCTTAGTTGTCTTTATAGTTGCCGAGCAACGGATCACAAAATTCCACAAATACTACCCCACTCCCCGCACCCCCAAATTTTAGCTAACAAAGTTTAAGTTACATAACGTTGTGGTCTTTGCCCTAAGCAATATACTGCCACATAATTACGGCAAGAAATCAGGTGACAAAATTATTTATAAGATTAATGCTATCATAAACAAAGAAGTGAATCTAAATGATGGTGGCTGAAGAAGTGGAAAACGAGATAAAAAGACACTGCCAATCATTCATTTCCCCTGAAGACCTGGCCTGCAAATGTCTGGAAGCAAACCTGAGCTGCTTGTGATGTCAACAATAGCAGGTGACTCAAGCGGCTTCTCGTATGTCATAGAACAGCGGTGCTCTGGCTGGCTGCATGTCAAGTCAGCCCAGGGGCTGTTAAAGCATGCAGACACCTGGGCCTCAGACCCAGACATTCTGATTTATTGGTCTGGAGCAGGGCCCAGGCATTGGCATTTTCTGAAAGCTTAATCCCAGGGTATTATTCTAAGAAGCAGCCAGGGTTAAGAATCGTAGTCATTGAAGTGTGACTCTGACCCTTTTTTAATTTGAGAAGTCACAGCATTCAGTCTTCCATTTAGTCACACGATTTCCTCCACCCTTCACTAATCTTTCTTCTACATCTGGTTGATATGACCCTCACTTCTCTACATTAACAATTCATTGGCAAATTGAAATGAAATACAGGTCTTTCAACATTCATCCTTTCTTTTATCAACTCTCAGAACAAGAGTTCTCAAACCTCAGTGCTCATTCAAGTAACCAGTAGAAAAACAAAAATAAAACCAAATCCACTGCCATTGAGTCGATTCCAACTCATAGTGACCCTGTAAGACAGAATAGAACTGCCCCATAGGTTTTGGTTTTCCAAGGAGCTGCTGGAGGATTCCAGCTGCCAGCCTTTTGGTTAGCAGTCAAAAGCTTAACCACTGTGCCACCAGGGCTCCAACCAGTAGAAGTCTTTATAAATATACACGCTGTCTTATCTTCCTAGTGCTGCTGTAACACAGATACCACAAGTGGGTGGTTGTAATGAAAACAGAAACTTATTTTTTCACAGATTAGGAGGCTAGAAGTCCAAATTCAGGGCACCACGTCTAGGCGAAGGCCCTCTCTCTGACAACTCTGGGGGAGCCGACCTGTCTCCGGCTCTCTAGACTGGCAGTCTTCCGTTCCTTGTCCATCTCCATGTGGCATCTATCTTTCCCCATTAGTGCTTGCTTGTGTCTCTCTGTGTCAAATCTGCTCTTCTTATATCTGAAAAATCATTAGGTTTAAGACCCACGCTACACTGACATGGCCTCATTAACATAACAAAGAAAACCCTGTTTCCAAATGGGATTACATCCATAGGTGGAGAGGTTGAGATTCCAGCACATATCTGCGAGCTCAATCCATAACAGATGCTATGCTTCAATTTAAGGTTATTGATCAGCATCACTGGGAGTTGATCCATCATTAACATAAAAAAAAAAAATCTTCCATAGATGATTTGATCAGCATGTATGGGGTACATTAAACATGCAGAGCCTTCAACCCCACCTTCAGAGATTGCCGTCTGAGGCAAAGCCCAGGAATCTTCATTTTTATAATCAGTTATGTGAGTCTGATGCAACTGATTCTGGGAACATTGCTCGGGGAGCTTAATTTAAACAGTCTTTTAAAGTAAGGTAGGTGTACTGCTCGGTAGGCTTTTCTGAGAACAAAATTATTTGCAAATAATTGTTCATATTTTTTATTAAGGTTTTTTTTTCCTTAAAACTTTGAGATTTGGAGCAGAAGCACCTTTGCCCGAGGAGCGGGCTGAGGCAGTTGTTTGCAGACAGAGCTGCTTTTTGCCATGTAGTTGAAGGCTCCTTGGAGAAATCCAGGGGAGATAAGAACACGATGACCATAGAGACTGAAGGAGAGGGAAGAAAACGGGGCTGCCCAGCGCTTTTCAACCCACCCCAGTATCAGGTAACTGCTACATCTTTACTTTAACCTTTATCCATTCTAGCAAAAAAATGGTGGTTTCATTTGAAGAAATCTCTTCTCGCAATATGTTGTTTTAAGAGGAAAACCAACAGAACAGGTTGTGAAAGATTATTTGTAGAAAACATTTTTAAATTTTCTTTTTAAGTTCTGTGGAAGTCTACAAGCAAGTATTAAAATAAGATCTTTTAAAAATAAATTATGGTGTAAGTGCTTTATTATAATTTTCCTGTCCCCTATATTGTTTTAGGAGCTCTGGTGACGAAGTGGTTGAGACCTACCTATGGCTGCTCACCAAAAGGTCGGCAGTTCAAATCCACCAGCCGCTCTTTGGAAACCCCATAGAGCAGTTCTACTCTGTCCTATAGGGTCACTATGAGTCGTAATTGACTTGATGGCAACCGGTTTTTTATATATGTATATATATTTATGACATCCCTGGGTGGTATAGTTAAGCACTTGTCTGCTGTTATAAATTGAATTGTGTCCCCTCAAAATATGTGTTGTAAATCCTATCCTTTATGCTTGTGGTTATAATCCCATCTGGGAATGGGTTGTCTTTTTTATGTAAATGAGACAGGGTTATTATAGGTGTGTCTTGAGTCAGTCTCTTTTGAGATATAAAACCAAAAAAAAAAAAAAAAAAACCCGTTGCCGTTGAGTCAATTTCGACTCATAGGGACTCTATAGGCAGAGTAGAACTGCCCCATAGGGTTTCCAAGGAGCGCCTGGTGGATTCTAACATCCGACCTTTTGGTTAGCAGCTATAGCTCTTAGCCACTATATCACCAGGGTTTCCCTTTTGAGATATAGAAGAGATTAAACAAGTGTTCAAGAAGCAGAGATGTGAGAAGACACATGCCAAGCCACATGAAGATAACAAAGGAGCCAAAGAAAAAGGACCTTCCCCAGAGCTGACAGTTCCCCTAGAGATGGCACTCTGAAGTCAGACTTCTAGCTTCCTAAACTGTGAGAAGATAAATTTCTGTTTGTTAAAGACATCCACTTGTGATATTTCTGTTATAGCAACACTAGATAATTAAGACACCTGCTAACCAAAAGGTTGAAGGTTCAAATCCACCCAGAGGCACATCAGAAGAAAGTCCTGGTGATCTACTTCCAAAAAACCAGCCGTTGAAAACTCTATGGAGCACAGTCCTACTCTGACACAGACGGGGTCACCATGATTCAGAATCGATTTGAAGGCAACTGGTAGTGGTGGATATTGTTTTATATTTGTTTTCTTCTCCCAGAATCAATTGTGACATCATTTTAGCAATTATAACCTCAAGAACCAACAGCAGTAAAATTTAGCAATTTAAGCAAAAATGTCTAATACTGGGATTAGTTGGAATTATAGTTTATTTCATTAATCTAACAGACATTAAACAAGCATTAAAAAGAAACTGAACTTCAAATTAGAAAATAAATAGAACAGACTAATTGGATGTATTATCATATGTCTAATCTATAAAATTCTAGAACTCTAAAAGACCTCATACTCATTCTTTCATTTCACATTTTATCAGATTCTTCACTTCTCCTGGGCAGTGGTATCCAGTGTTGACCTGTATGGGCTGACTTCTGGAGTCTGCACTAACAAATTCCTTTTGTAACTGAATTATGGTAAGCAGTATTGTTCAGGCTCCAGTATGTGAAATGTGATAAAAACCTTATCAAGAGCACTGTGACAATGAAATCTGGATTGTGAAGGCAGTTTAGTGAAAATAGAAGCTTAGCTAGTAAGTCACCTCATACCCAACGAAACCAGCAGGAGGTGTACATATCACTCAGCTCATGGAAGCCTTTGGTATACTGACCTTGACCAGTCTTCTGTCTAAAGAGAGTCTAACTGTTGTAATGAAGTGTTGTTGTTGTGTGCTGTTGAGTCAATTCCAACTCATAGTGACCCCATGTAACAGAGTAGAACAGCCCCATAGGGATTTCTTGGCTGCAATCTTTATGGAAGCAGATTGCCAGGTCTTCCTCCCACAGAGTCATTGGCTTTGTTCAAACCACCAACTTTTCAGTTAGCAGCAGAGTGCTTAACCATTGAGCAACCAAGGCCCTTTGTGGATGTTGTTGTTTGATGTGGTCGAGTTGGTTCTGACTCATAGCAACCCTGTGTACAACAGAACGAAACACACTGCCCAGTCCTGCGCCATTCTCACGATTGTTACTATGTTTGAGCCCATTGTTGCAGCCACTGTGTCAGTCTATCTCACAGAGGGTCTTCCTTTTTCCCTGACCTTCTACTTTACCAAGCATGATGTCCTTCTCCAGGGATTGGTCCCTCCTGATAATATGTCCAAAGTACATGAGATGAAACCTCACCATCCTTGCTTCTAAGGAGCATTCTGGCTATATTTCTTCCAAGACAGATTTGTTCTTTCTTCTGGCCATCCATGGTAATTCAATATTCTTTGACAACATCATAATTCAAATGCATCAATTTTTCTTCCCCCACACATCTGTCAGTTTGGCATACTCTGGTGGCTTGCATGTTGCTGTGGTGCTAGAAGCTATGCCACCAGTATTTCAAATACCAACAGGGTCACCCTTGGTGACTTATTCAATCTGTATGCTGAGCAAGTAATCCTAGGAGCTGGACTATATGAAGAAGAACTCAGCATCAGCACTGGAGGAAGACTCATTAACAACCTGTGATATGCAGATGATACAACCTTGCTTGCCGAAAGTGAAAAGGACTAGAAGCACTTACTGATGAAGATCAAAGACTATGGCCTTCAGTATGGATTACACCTCAACATAAAGAAAACAAAAATCCTTACAACTGGACCAATAAGCAACATCATGATAAACGGATAAACGGAGAAAATACTGAAGTTGTCAAGGATTTCATTTTACTTGGATCTATAATCAACGCCCATGGAAGCAGCAGTCAAGAAATCAAAGGACATATTACATTGGGTAAATCTGCTGCAACAGAACTGTTTAAAGTATTGAAAAGCAAAGATATCATATTGGGGACTAAGGTAAGCTTGACCCAAGCCATGGTATTTTCAATCACCTCATATGTATGCAAAAGCTGGGCAATGAATATGGAAGACCAAAGAAGAATTGACGCCTTTGAATTATGGTGTTGGTGAAGAATATTGAATACACCATGGACTGCCAGAAGAATGAACGAATCTGTCTTGGAAGAAGTACAGCCAGAATGCTCCTTAGAAGTGAGGATGGTGATGCTCCTTGGAATATATCCTAGAGAAATAAGAGCCATCACACGAATAGATATATGCACACTCATATTCATTGCAGCATTGTTCACAATAGCAGAAAGATGGAAACAACCTAGATGCCCATCAACGGATGAACGGATAAACAGATTATGATATATTCACACAATGGAATACTATGCAACGATAAAGAACAA
>NW_004443995.1:12726654-12734448 GCF_000243295.1 Trichechus manatus latirostris
GAGCCATCCCTGAGGTGGGAAAGAGAGAGTCCCACAACCACCAAGGCAGGAGAGACCAGCAGGAGATGGCACAGTGGATTTCCTGGCCCACGGACCTAGAGCTGAGTGCCTTCAGACCGAGGCTTGCTGGCAGAGGGGCGTGCCTTGGAACACTTATCAGCAGAGCTAAAAGAGCTTTGTAACACTTAGCAGAGCAGGGCAGAGGCCAAGCGGCCCGAAAGAGGCATGCCTGTGGCACAGCTGGGAAGAGGCTGTCCTGATGGAAGAACTGTATCCAGAGTTTTCCTGAGCTTCAATTGTAACCTGTTACTTCCCTAATAAGCCCCATAATTATGAGCATTGTCTGTGAGTTCTGTGTGGCCATTGCAGTGAATTATCAAACCCAGCACAGAAGTAAAGAGTGCTGTGGGAGGGACGTTAGCGTCAGAATTGGTAAAGACATTGGAGAGAGGAGGCATGTCTGAACTCTGCCTTATACGAATCAGCCTTGGGCTGTTGTTCTTGATTCTCCTCCCCACTCATGAAGTTAGAGGAGGTCAGACACCACCCCCAAGCTGTTCTGACACCTTCATTGTACAATTCTGCTTGGGCAACAATCTCAGTCTTACATAGAATGCATTATTAAAATAATCAACGATCATTTAGAAGAATATAAAAAATATTTCAAAGTTCTATTTTTGCTTAAACCTTTTCATGACCTTTGGGATACACAGTTGCCCACCTATATTTTCCACCTCTGGGGTTTATTGGGAAGTTGCTTTCCCATGGATAGCACATGCTGCATGCAGATGGAGACATGTATGACAATTTGAAATGGAAAAAATGGCCGTGTGCCTCAAATTAGTTTTTACAAGGTATTGTATGAGGTGGTGTTGAATCAGTGTTCTTGGGAAGAAAAATATGAATTTTGATAAAAAGTTTTTTGGGATGCATGAGTCCCACTGGACTCTAGGGGGTTAGGTAGAATTAGTGGGACATATATGTCCGTCTGGGCTCTGAGGGTAGAATTGTTGAGATGAAGCAAGAAAAAAATCCATAGTACCTACCAAAAGTTCAAACACACTCAATGACTCGTATGCATTCCATTAATGAAAACACATGTTATCAACAAAAAATTCAAAGCAGAAAATAATTGGGTCTTAAAAGAGTTGTAAGTAACATCCTGAATCTTAACAGAGTCTCATATATATAATAATAATTGATGATGATGATGATAGAAGCAAATATATATATGTTCCAGGCACTTTTCTAAGCCCTTTACACACATTAATTCATTTAATTCTCACAACAATCCTGTGAAGAAAGTACTATTATTACTGCCATTTTAGAGGAGGAAACTGATACACAGAAAGTTTACCTAAGATCACACCACTAAGAAGGGATAGAACTGGAGTTTAAACTCAGCAATGTGACTGCGAAGTTTGGATTGTCTAGTCTACTTAATTCTTCATCTTTAACTCTCAAAAGTCCTCTTATCTGTTGTTTTCTGCCTATCTCAGCCCAATGCCCCCCTCTCCCTCTCTATCTGGTCCCACACCTGCTGACGACTACTGCCCTTCTCCTTAGTTCAGTCCAAAAGCATCTCCAACCTATGCATTGCTGACTTTCATATTCAAAGGAGCTGCCAACCATGACATAATAAATGTGCCCTACAGAGAAAGACTAAAAATTATGGTCTTTGTTTTTTTTAAAATGTACAACTACCTAGTGTTCCCAAGCTGAGGACCACAGACTTGTATATAAGGAAAGAGATATATGGTCTCTTGTTGCATGCATCATTTAAAAAACTCTAAAGATTCTTCAACCAAGTTTAAGAACCATACATCAAATAATTATCAATTAAGTATTAAAATATAAAATCCTCACAACCCCAGAAACTGTCCAAGCTAAAGGGAGAAGTTCTAGGAAGCTATCACCCATGGCATTTTTCTTAACTGGGATTCGAAAAATTCTCTGTTAAAAAGAAATTAAACCTAGTAGAAGATTACATTTTCTAGGTGCTTAAAAGACAAATAATAGGTAGGTGAACTCATGAATTAAAACAAGTTGAATCCCCCCTGGAAGGTCATGGTGAGGATGAGGAAAAGCCGTGAAATAAAACTGCTAAAATGATCACTTACTGCATGTATGTTGGTGAACAGAGGCCAAAGAATAAATCCTCTTAGGATTTACCTGGCAGACACTTCAGTGCCCCCCGATTTACCAAAGGGAGTTTATTTGCCGATGTTGTTGATTAAGTCAAGACATATTCATGTTTACTCCCTTTTCTTTGTTACTAAATATCACTATGTGTTGATTTGGCTCAAAAATTTAGGGGTACACAGGAAGGAATGTGCATAAACCTGAGAGCAGGCTACCCCAGGATGATCAAGGTTAATACAGCACCCCACCTCCACTGGACACTTAATCTGAATGACTGCAAATTTATAATGTGCACAAGTATTTACATACCGGTTTCTACATTTCCAGTATTATGCTGAGAGATGCTTTGAGCTAAGAGACACAGAACTGTGTTTTTGTCCTACAGAAATCTGGGCAGCCTGATAAATGCAATTTTAGGGTATTCCCAAGAACTGGATTAATTCAATATATTCCTGCTCTCTAATGTGCCATTCTTTGTAGGGACTGTTCAATATGTGGCTTTTCCTCTTTGTCTCTGTGGCTATGTATTAGCTTTGCTCAGAATTTGTTCATTCATCCATTCATTCAATAAATATTTATGGCGCATCTACTCCAGGCCACTGAAGAGCACCATTTATTATTTCCTACCGTATTGGTCTACTCCCTACTAATACAATTGAATGACGTAAGCTATACTTAACAGCATTTCTTCCTGTCCTCCTGCTTAGAATTAGTTCACCAACCAAGAGCTGTTTATGTGGCCATACATTTCATAATGGCTTTTCTATTGCTCATAGCTTTCAATTGCTTTAGAATGCCACTGTGATTTCCTGAATCCCTCTTACAGGAACCCAATCTCACAGACTTGTAAAATTTAGGTCCTTTGGGATATTCAAAACCCAACGCTGAGTTCAATGCCAAGGTATGGTATAAATTGTGGATTATCAAAAGTGGAAAGTTATCCTGACAAGAGAAACATAAGGAATCTCTTGTGTTCCTTTTGTTTTATGGGTTTTCAAAGTGCTGATAGAAGGCAGATTTGGAAGGTAAAATAATATATTCTTATCGGGGGGCGGGCTATAAAATCTTTGTAGAAGTTTCCTTCTCTGAGTCAGGATTGAACAGGGGGTCAGTAATGATGATGTATGATGGATACCATATGGGTAATTGTACAGTAAGGATCAACATGAATCTAATCTCAAAAATGTCAAGTTTCATCCAGGCCTCACATTTCTACCTCTCCATCCTCATCGCCAGCCACCCCTATAGTACGCTTTCTCTCTCTGGCCCTAGCCATCTGAGCTGGGTCAGAGCTCATAAGTTAAAAAGAAACCATCCTTCAGACTGCCAAGTAGGCAGACACTAGCTGCAAGTTTGGGGAGTACACATGACACTCCAACCTTCTGACCTGCTGACCAAAAATTCAGGGCTAGTTTCCCACTACCCCTTCAAGATGCCAGCTGAAAGCTCAGGAGTCCACAAGACGCCCTTACTTTTCTGACCTGCTGGCTTCTGCTTCCCCTTTGGGTTTGATAATTCTCTGGAATGACCCACAGAATTTAGGGAAGGTATACCATACTTATGACTACAGATTTATTATAACTGAAAAAGATACAAATGAAGAAGCACGTAAGGCATGGTCTGGGAGGGTTTTCAATGCAGAGCTTCCATGTCTCAAGGGATGTACTACACTCCCCAGAGCAGATGTTCTCATCAACCAGGAAGCTCTGCGAGCCTTCATGTTCCAGGCTTTTATGGGCCAGTCCTGCATGACAGGCTAACTCATTCCTCCTGAGGCTAGTTGATATTAGCCTCCCAGGTGAGTGTATTCTGGTCTGGCCAGCCCCAGTCACCAGTACAAATTCTCAGGTGTGACACCTCAATTACTTCAAGGGTTGTTTCTCTGGCACCAAGGAAAAAAGCCACCTTATTTAGGATAAAACTAATCTTTTGCCCCACAGCAGTAAAATGTTCTGAGATTATTGAGCAAAATGGTCTCTGTATTCTCCATTATTCCAAGAGCCCCAAATTTTTGGAGTTAATAGAAAGTTTCAGGAAAAAGCAACACCATTTGTTTTAAAAAGAAGGTAGTATGATTTCTCAGATTCCTGATCCTAAATAAAGATGTGTGGAGCAAATCTCTAGAAAACAATGATATTTCTAGAATTAAATTGACTGATAACTTTCTAAGGGAAGAGCAGGAATAATCTAAAAGATTATGATAACTGGCAATGCGTTTTTCTTAATAGCTTGTTTCTAATCCAGGTAATAGAGAGATCACTAAGTAAGGAGTTAGGAGAGGTAGGTTAGAGTCTAAGTCATACTGACTGCTTACACAAATCATTTCACTCCTCTGAAACTCTTTTATCTACCTAATAATTTATTCTGCAGTGGAAGTATAGATCACTGTCTACCCTACCCACAAACCCCAAGAAAAGGTGTCTTATGAACTATTCTTGCTGAATAAGCAGGAGCCATGTTTATACCTTATACCATGCCCCAAACCACAGGTGATTGGATTGAGAGGGGCACCTGATTCTAGGAGACCCTTTTGTGGACTCCCACCCAGTAACCTCTGTTGCCTCCAAAAATGGAACAGGCCAATCAGCTTTCTACCAGGAATTTGAAATTAGGAGCCAAGTAACTATGAAGTATTGGAGTGGGAATAAAGCTGTAAGGTAATGAAATAAAACTGGAGCTAGAAAGGCTTTTGATGGTCTATGTGAAAAAGAGCTACTAGAGAGTACAGTCTAAAATAGTGCAGATAGAAAAAAGAAGCAGAAATGCCATGACTAAGACATTCTAGTTCATGCTAGAGAGTTGCCTCCATTCTTTTTGTCTTTGGTTTTCTGCAGTGTGAGTACAATATGGTTATATGTGAGGGTTTTTTGTTTTTTGTTTTTTTTTTTGTATTTATCCTACTTGGTGTTCTGTGAGCTTCCTGGATCTGTAGTTTGGTGTCTGTCATTTATTTTGGATCGTTCTTATTCCTTACCATTTCAAATATTTCTTTTGCTCTTTTCTCTCTTCTCCTTCTGGTATTCCAATTACTTGTATGTTACATTTTTTGAAATTGTTCCACAGTTCTTGAATGTTCTACTATGTTTTATTCTTTTTCTCTTGCATTTCAGTTTGTGACTTTAATGGCCTATTTTCAAGCCCACTGATTTTTTTTTTCTTGGCCATGTCAAGTCTACTGATAAGTCCATCAAAGACATTCTTCATTTCTGTAACAGTGTTTTTGATTTCTATCATTTCCTTTTGGTTCTTTCATGCAGTTCCCATCTCTAGACTTACATTATCCATCTGTTTTTGCATGTTTTTTTTTCTTTAGAGCCCTTACCATGTTAATCATAGCTATTATAAATTTCGTGTCTGCTAATCTGAACATTTGTGTCATATCTGATGATTGCTTTGTCTATTCAGACTGTGCTTCTTCTTGCCTTGTAATTTCTTGTTGAAATCTGGACACGTTGTATTGGGTAACAGGAAGTGAGGTAAATAGGCCTTTAGTGCAAAGATGTATGTTATCCTGGCTAAGAGTTGGGTTGTATTTAATGTTTTATGTAGCCATAAGTGTTAGAGGCTTGAAATTCCTCTAGTGTCCTTGTTTTATCTCGCCTTGTCTCAGTCATCTACTGCTGCTCTAACAGGAATACCACAAGTGGATGGATTTAGCAAAGAGAAGTTTATTCTCTCACAGTCCAGTAGGCTACAAGTCCAAATTCAGGGCATCAGCTCCAGGGGAATGCTTTCTTCATTGGCTCTGGAGGAAAGTCCATGTCATCAGTCTTCCTTTGGTCTGGGAGTTTCTCTGTGCAGGAACCTCAGGTCCAAAGGATGTGCTCTGCTCCTGGCACTGCTTTCTTGGTGGTATGAGGTTCCCATGTGTCTCTGCTCGCTTCCGTCTTTTATATCTCAAAAGAGATTGCATTAAGACACTGATCTTCTCAACCTCATCAGTGTAACCTCATCACAGTGATAGAATTTACAACACATGAGGAGATCACATATAATCTCATCATAGTGGTAGAGTTCACAATACATAAGGACATCACATCAGATAACACAGTCATACAATACTAGGAATCATGACCTAGCCAAGTTGCTACCCACACTTTTGGGGGGACACAATTCAATCCGTGACACCCCTCGAGACTTGAGTGTCTCTAAGTATCCCTCCTCAGAGACAGTCTATGTCTTGAAGATCTATAAGCATTTATGCACTGCTATTTTACTGGACATCTGTTGGTATGGTGGTAAGATATGGGAGAGAGGGAGCAATCTGTAACTGTATGAATAAATCTAAATCTTTTAGTAGGCCTGTGTCCCTCGTCTGTGACCTTCACAAGAGTTCTCCAGTGTTATAGCTCCTCTCTTCCCCCTTGCTCCATACTCCATTCACTGGCTACTACATTCCCAATCAATTCCCAATCTATTTCTTTGGAGCCATGACCCCTGTTGACTACTCCCCCAGGTAAGACAAGAAAATGAGAGGGAACTGAAGAGAGAGGAATAATACCCTTCCCTTAGCTAGTTTAAGGCTAGGTAAAGCTAGGAGCCCTGGTGGTACGATGGTTAAGAGCTTGGCTGCTAACCAAAAGGTTGGCAGTGGTTAAGTTAGCTTACAGCAAAATCTTTTCTCCTGGTAAACCAGACATTATGAGAAGACTCTGGACATATTACACAATGATTACTTTCCCCCTCCCTCTGACAGAGCCACGAGGGGATCTTTCTCAGATCTTCACCATGAGAACCTTGTGGGGCTCCTGCAGGTCAAGTCCACAAAAGTGTGGAGGGCCCCCTACAACTGCACCCCACAGGAGTGAATATCTCACTCACACTAGTCCACACTCAGCCTCTAGTAAATCTTCAAAATAACCATTTAAGTGCTCCTACCAGTTTATGGCTGTAGTGATGTCTGCTCCACATAAGCAAATCTTGGCTGTGACTCTTCAGATGCCCCTGTCTCTCCAGATTTCAGGCTGGTGAATTCCCCTGTAATCTCTGTTCTCTATGGGTCCAGGAAAAGTCATTGATTTTCAGTTTGTCCAGCTTTTTCTTGTTGTAAGGATAAGAGTGACAGCTTCCAAGTTCTCTCTATGTCAGAGATTAAAGTGGGTGTCCCCATTGCCTCCATTCTTGAAGGCTGGACTTTGATTCCTTACTTTAGATTCTCATGGGCTCTCTCCGTATATTAAAAATAAATCCGTCTTCTCTTGAGTTGGCTTGAGTAGGTTCAACCATGCAATCAAAAGACCTCTGAATAAAATTCATTGCCTGCCATTAGCTGTATAAAGGACATCTTCAACTATATAAAGGGGGTGGTTAGGCTAAAAGAACTCTAAATTCTTCCTTTAATCAAACTAGACATAAAAGAAATAGTACCTAAAAGATACTATGCTTTATTTAACCATTCCTCTTCAATTACTGATCCTCTCCTGTTTTTGGATGCATCCTCACTATAATCAAAGGCAAATAGTAATTTAATAGGGGAAAAAAATACTGTATTTGTAAAATGGGATTAGCGAAAAATGTTTCTAACAAATAAGAGTGTTATAACCAGATAAATTTAAATATAAGTGATAGTGGAATATATAAGCCTCACTCTGTGTTTCAGTGGTATATTACCAATATGTCAATCTGGCTGGGTCATGATTCCCAGTATCGTAT
>NW_004443995.1:12734920-12742469 GCF_000243295.1 Trichechus manatus latirostris
AGTATATGTAGTAGATATTTGTCTGCCTGGCATCCAACTTTCTTCTATGAATAGCCACACATTTATCTTTGGGAATTGGTCTTCCTCCAGCTCCAAGTGGTTCCAGTGAAAAGAGTCAACCATAGCACCCCCTACCCCTGGCCATGGAGGTGGACTCATGACCTGTCAGGAAGGCCAGTCAGAGTGCATCCCCAATATTTTCAGAGTTGGATTTATGGAGATAGAAGTCTTTCCTCTGCTGCTGGATGTCATATCTTCAGTGATGTGGGGGAAATCTGGGAAAATGAACACCCAGAGAGGTAGAGATGAAACATGGAGAATCCTAGCATCATTTGTGTCCCTGAAGCTTGGCAGCACCCCTACCCTTCTCCTTGTATTATTAGTTGGCCAATAAATTCCCCTTTTTGCTCAAGCTAGTAGGTTTCTGTCATCTTTAACCAAGAGTTCTGGCTAATGTAGAAGCTAATGTCAAGGTTTTTTGGGGGGGGGGCGGGTAATGTCTAAAAGATTATCTTCAAATATAAACATAAATGTCTACTGGAAAAATACCTTGAGGCATCATTCTCCAGAAGATAGTAAGTTACAGAAGAAAGGCCTTAAAGCACTGAGCAGGAACTTAACACTTGAATTATATACAAATTCCTTACCTACTCTATACCATAGAAGCATCTATAAATGAAGTTAATATATATCACTGAACTGTCTTGTGGAGATAATGAAATAAAATTCATAAAGTGAGGTTTGAGCAACTTGGAAAATAATATTGTTTGAATCTAATGTATATAATGTATCACATTTAGGAATGGTGAACTTAGATAAATTTCTTAATATCCCTGATGCTCAATTTCTTCTGTAAAATAGGGATAATAATACTGTGATTGTTAAAGTTGTGTGTCAATTTGGCTGGGCCATGATTCTCATTGGTATGGCAGTTATGATGTAGTTTGGCAGTCGTGATGATGTTATCACCTCCGTGATGAGATTTGACATAATGTGATCACCTCCATGATGGGATCTGCTGTGAGTAGCCAATCAGTTGAAAGGGAGTTTCCTTGGGGGTGTGGCTTGCATACAATAGAGGTGGACTTTCTGGCAAGCTTGTGGGCTTTTGCTTGCACTGGATCCTGCAGCTGGCTCCTGTTCGTCTGACCTCCAGTTCTTGGACTTGAGCTAGCAGCTTACCTGTGGTCTTGCCTGCTGATCTTGGGATTCATCGGTCTTTGCAGACTGTGAGCCAGAACCCTGCTGTCTGACTTGGCCAATCTTGGGTTTGCCAGCCCCTGTGGCTACATGAATCAGCCTCTAGCCTGACCCATGGACTTGGGATGTTCCAGCCGCTACACCACGTGAGCCATTTCCTTAATATAAATCTCTGTATATTTATACTCTTTACTAGTTTTGCTTTTCTAGGGAACCCAGCCTAAAACAAATACTTTCTTTGAGGAGTTGTTGACAGAATTAGCAATCATATATATATGAAACTAGGAGATCATGACTCAACCTAAGGTCATGATCATATTACCAGAAAAGGGGGACTGCCAACTACCCAGGCATCTATTTGCAGGAGTTGATTGACATTCTGAAAAGTGGACTTGTGTGGGAGAAGCATTCTTCAGAGATTTTGTGCTTAGGTATTGGGGGAAGCTAAGGCAAGCCAAGAACAATGAGACGGTGGTATGGTAGCTGGTCTCTATTCCCACTCAATGGACTACCCCTTTCCTATGAGAAGAGAGGCATGGATCCCATGATCTGGGAACATAGCATTACTTTTGGCAACCTAAAAGAGTTTTACAGTTTGTGAACCTCTAAAGAGGGCAGGATTCTCCTACAGGAACAGGAGCAGCTGAAATAGTACAGCAGAAGACTGGCAAGAGTAGGCTACACCTGAAAGTGTGAACTTATTTGAGAATCAGCGAGGAAACCCTGGGACTTCCAAAAAATACTTGGGGAGAGAACTTTTCAGGAGACTGAAATCCTGTATGATGTAATGGAAACCTGAGTCAGTGAAATTTGAGTATAAATGCTAACATGACTTTACTCATAAGAAGAGAATGTTGATTTTTGAAATATTTGGGTTCTATACGTAACAAGATTTGGCACATAAGTATGAGCCCGATAAATGGCTTTATTGTCATCTTAAGATAATTCTCTGTAGAATTCTATCCACACTTCAAGACTGGCCCGATGGATTTTACAGAGTTTTGAGTGTGAGGTCATGTGATTTCCTCGGTTTAGTTAAAAGCAACATTAATTTAGAGTAAGTGTTTAGCCTTCCTAAGAGTAGAATAGTTTCTTAATTTACATATTCCCTTACCTCATTCCACAAAAGCAAAGGTGGCTAAGCAAAATAAATTGCCCCAGGTTACCTCTTATACATCAAATTTGCAGGTAAATACTAACATACTTTGTTTTTGTTTTGTATTTTAATATTTTATTGTGTTTTTGGTGAAAGTTTACACAGCAAATTCTCATTTAATAATTTCTATACATACTGTTCAGTGACATTGGTTACATTTTCCAGACCGTGTCAACACTCTTATTATTTCCGCCTTCGGTTGCCCCTTTTCCATTAGTCTAGTTGACCATTTGGTTTCATAACGATGATTTTTTTTTTTTTAAGGGAGCACCGTACTCACGGGTGATATTGCTTATTTTATGAGCCAATCTGTTATTTAGCTGGGAGTGGTTTCAGTTCAAAGTTTAAAGGGTATCTCAGGGCAATAGTTCCAGGCGTTCCTGTAGTCTCTATCCATTCAGTAAGCCTGGCATTTTTTTTTAAGAATTTGAGTTTTGTTCTGCAATTTTCTCCCATTCTGTCTATCTATTGTGTCCCTGGCCAGAATGGCATGTAGTGATAGCTGGGCACTATTAGGTTCTTCTGGTCTTAGGATAGGTGAGGCCATGGTTTATATAGGCAATTAGTCCTGTAGACTAATTTCTTCTTTGAGTCTTTGGTTTCCTTCTTTCTCTTTTGCTTCAGAGGAGTATAGACCAGTAATTGTATCTTAGATGGCCATTCACAAGCTTTAAAGACCCCAGACACTACTTACCAAACTAGGATGTAGAACATAAACTTTATGGACTATGTTGTGCCAATTGACTGAGTTGTCCCACAAAACTATGGTTCTAAGTCTTCAAACCCAGCAAACAAATCCTGTGAGGTGTTTGGTTATGTCTGGGAAATATCCATGACTGTGCCCCCCATGTACTTTATTATATATATATGAATACATGTGTGGCACAAACATGTATATGCCTACAGATACACCTATACATGCACACGTATATACACACATATACCTTCCTATACACATATGTTCATACGTATCTACCTACGTAGCCACTCAAGTATTTTTTGGTTGTTACTGCTGTTGTTGCAGACTTGTATATGTTGTACCATTTACCAGTAACATCACTTATTCTTGTATATTTCTTAGTGTCATCATTAACCTTGGTCAAATTGTGCACACTTCACTTCACCCCCATTCAGTATTGCCTTTCCCATAGCCAAAAATAACAAGTGTTTACTATCTAGAGAGTTACTCTCCCTCCCTCCCTCTCGTATCCCTGGTAACCACCAAATAACGTTGATTTCTGTATGTATATGGATTTTTGTCTTTTTATAAAAGTGAAATCAATATTTGTCCTTTTTTGATTGACTTTTTTCACTCAGCATTGTGTCCTCCAGATTCATCCATGTTATGTTTCGCGAACTCATCATTATTCTTTATAGCTTCATAGTATTCCATTCATCTGTTGATGGGCACTTAGGTTGTTTCTGTCTTTTTGCTATTGTGAATAATGCTGCAGTGAACACTGGTATGCATATGTCTATTTATGTCACTGCTAATTACTAATATACTTTGACTCACTTAAGACATTAGCACCATCTACATTTTATAGTTCAAAGTTTAATTTTTTTTTCTTAAAAAAAAGCATTCAACGTTCTATAACTGTTTTTGTGCCACTCTAACAGTTCATTATCAAACATACAAATAATTACAAAAAAAGTGAATTTATATAAGCTTCATGTGGCAGGAATTACCACCAAGTTTTCATTTGAAGTGGGATAAAAAAATGTAAAGTCCATGAATTTAATAACTAACTAACCATAGTACTACAGTGGGGGGAAAAAAAACCCCAAAACCCAAGTAGGTTACTGTATTTTTACACAAATAACGTGCACCTACCTTCTACTCCCTCTCCCTGTGAGGTATTTGCATAAGCATTCTATGCTAATTTTTCTTACAGCAACATGTTAAAAAAAGATTTGGCATAGCGACACTTATGAAAATACCTCGTGGTAGGGGGAGGGAGTGGCTGGTAAACAAACGTACAAGGTACATGCTATTTGCATAAAAATATGGTAGTCTCTTTCTGATTGTTCTTTTTCAAGGAAACGTCTGACTTGCTCATCATTTTCTTGTTACCTGAATGACAATGCTAACATCTAGTGTTTATTGGTGCCAGCCACCATCCTAACACACTACATGAATTCCAGTGGCATCCCGAGATATGCCCACTTAGGTTATGAGAATTCAACTTTATGAGGATTTTCATAAAGTTTGGCGTTACAAAAATCCATATGGTTTCTCGGGTTTTAGGAACCACAAAGCCCCATCATCTGCACAAATGTGTAGATCACATGAGTTGCTTCTCCTCTCGGAGTCCTTGAAGTTAACTGTTTTTTAGCAGTCGCATCATGACTTCTCTGATGGTGATCTACTAGTGAGTGTGATGTTTGAATCGTTTTCGTTGATTTTCCCTGTTTTTGTCTCCTTTTGTTTTTGCATTAGAGGTTGAATTACATAAACTTTGAGTATCATAGCTATGTTCTGTACATTAGCTATTGTCCTCAGTGTGTACTGGGTAATGGCTACAAGAGCTTGGGGAAAGCAGGTAAATAGCCACATTATGGAGTGAAAAATGCAGAGAAAACGTCTTGTTAGGTTGCATTGTGATAGCTAATGTTAACTATTGAAGTAACTAGTCATTTTATGAGATTTGGTATTGTTTTAGCATAAATATGTGTCAGTTTTGGAGCTCAGGAACAAAGCACATATTTTCTACCTAGAGAAATTAATGGTAATTATGATTTCGACTAAGGAGAAATCTCCCTATGATAATTTTTTCAGGAAGAATTATTCTTGTAAGATGGAGGGAGACTGTAACTCATTTAATTCTCACAACAACCCTGTGAAATAGGTGCTATTTATTATTAAAAAAATAGTCATGTAGCACTTATTGTATGCCAGGCACCGTATGTATATTAATTAAGATGGTCCTCTCAACAACTCTGGGTGGACAAAATTGTCACCATTTTATAGTGAGGAAACCAAGGCATGGGGAGATTAAGTAACTTGGCTTATCTGAAATTAAGTGATGCTAGTATGGCTGGCAGAACAAAGAACTGTCCTAAGTGTCTATGTGTAATATTTATAACAACATCTAACAGCTATTGAGTGGTAAGCACTTTACATACAATTCCTTATTTAATTCTCCTGACAAGCCTGTAAGGTAGCAATTTTACCCTAATTTTACAGATAAGGAAACTGGTGCATACACAGGAGAATAACTTGTCCCAAATCAAAAGCTGGTTAATGACAGAGCTGGGATTTGACCCTCCATGTAACCCAAACTTATGCTTTTAACCAGCTTAGGGATCCAGCATAGCAGAATCTCAGATGGGGGAAAGTGAATGGCATTTTTTAATTTAACAAAAGGGATCATGAATTTAAAAAAAAGGCCAAAATATTTCTTTATAGTATACTGCTTCTGGTATCACAAACAACAGAAATAAAGGTGAAAAATATCTCAGAAATTGGTCTATATATCATAGCCAATGGTACAAAAACAACAATAAAGAGGACAAGGGGATTTTCTAATGCTTTTTATGACTCTGTTTATAACATATAAAAGCAGCTTTGAACTGAGAAGAAATGCATAGCTAAATTTTGAGCTAACAAAAGCCACCCTTTCTCTACCTTCTTTACCATGCAGTGTGGGTGTATACTCCTTGCTACTTACCTTGTACCATAATGACAGAATGTCTGTTTTCCCTGTAACAGTTTACGAGGAAAATCATGAAATGCCTTCTCTGGAAGGTTTTGAAAATCAGTTTCCTATTTGGCAGGGTAGTATAACGGTGGTTGTGATGGTTAATGTCACGTGTCAACTTGGCTAGATATGATTCTCAGTGATTTTGCAGATACTGGAGTGGGTGCTCTTCCCTAATGTAGTACACCTTCCATGATGGGATCAGCCAGTCTGCTGAAAGGGGAGTTTCTTTGGGGGTGTGGCCTGCCTCCAATATATAAATGGATGTTCTCGCAAAGCTTACTCTCTCAGCCCTGCACTCTTTTTATCACCTGACTGCCAGTTCTTGGGGCATAAGCCTGCAGAGGCCTTTAGCCTGCCACCTGACCTACAGATTTGGGACTTGCCAGTCCCTACAATTGTGTGAACTATCTCCTCCCAATTGTATGAGTCATTTCCTTGAAATAAATCTCTCCATATATTTATAGATACATTTCACTGGTTTTGCTCCTATAGAGAACCTAGACTAAGATAGTGGTCCTTTCTGAAATTGGGAGAATTGACTGTATAACCTTTCAAAGTTCCTCCTAACCCTCATATATGATACGCTGTTGTTGTTGTTAGGTGCTGTTGGGTCGGTTCTGACTCATAGTGACCCTACAGGACACAGCAGAACTGCCCAATAGCGTTTCCAAGGAGAGGCTCATGGATTGGAACTGCTGACCTTTTGGTTAGCAGCCGAACTCTTAACCACTGTACCACCAGGGCTCCCATATATGATATAGGTATGCCAATACCACAAAGCTTTGTTAAAAAATGTAAAGGAATGTTTGTTAAAATAACACTTAAGGAAATTGGTTCCAGATAGTAGGGAAAGTAACAATGAAAGCTGAGATACTGTGCAAAATATTCTAAAGGGTTCAGAATAGAATATGTTTGAAATTTCTAGGAAGACATTTTGTACAATGGAGAAATTTTATGGATAGAAATCCTCTTATTGAAACATACAGTTATTAAAAAAAAAACAAAACCCGTTGCTGTCAAGTTGATTCCGACTCCTAACTACTCAATAGGGTTTCCAAGGAGTGGCTGGTGGATTCGAACTGCCAACCTTTTGGTTAGCAGCTGTAGCTCTTAACCACTGAACCACCAGGGCTCCACACATAGTTATAACTACCATAAAATAGTATAAAATATATTCAAAGAATTAACTAGAGCATGTGTTTATAAGCAATCATAAAATAACACAAGAGCATGATGCCAGTAATAAGACCACGGGAGAAAACTGAAATTACACATAAGTTTTGTAGAGCTTCATAATAATATAATTCATAACATAATAATAATAGCAACCAGCCTTTGAGTACTTCCTATTGTCTTAGTTATCTAGTGCTGCTATAACAGAAATACCACAAGTGGATGGCTTTAACAAATTTAGTCTCTCACAGTTTAGGAGGCTAGAAATCTAAATTCAGGGTGCCAGCTCCAGGGGAAGGCTTTCTCTCTCTGTTGG
>NW_004443995.1:12743762-12761055 GCF_000243295.1 Trichechus manatus latirostris
CATCACTACATCATTCCAGCTTCTCATGCACGTGGCCATTTCAGAAATTGCTAGAATAGTCTAGTACACTAAACGTCAATCATGATTTTAAGCCCTTAGAGGAGTCCACTGTGTACTGTTCTGGCCTCAAGTAAGACTTCAAAATTGTGGTCACTCTTGCTCACATTTTCTTTGAAATCTTAGAGAATATAGAATAAAGGAAGCATTCTAGGTGTGTGATCTTCCTGTCCTCCTGAGCTATCTCTGCCCCCAACCCATGAGAGGAAACAATCCTACAGGAGACCAAACGAGGGTATAAGAGAAAGAAAGAAAATCAATAACATACAACAGTACCTTATAAATATTGCCTGACTCCCTAAGCTTTGTTATTTTCTTCAGGTTTTCAAGCATGGTTCACAAATAAAGAAGCCAACGGCACCACAAAAGAATGGCTGAAAATATAAGCATTGTAAGTGATTTTTAATATTAACATAACTTATGAAACTTACATCAATTTAGTGTACAAAATAAATTGTGTCAGTCTCCGTCTTTAAAAGCTTTCAACAGCAAGTCTGCTGCTAGTCCTGGAGACAGAGCCCCAGTGAGAACCCTTCTTTCCAGAAGAGGAATCTGTTCCCGCACTGTGGGATGGGTCCTGAAATGTTCTAACACACTTTCCTGGATGAGATTCCACATCCAGACTTTCTGCTGCTTCTGTCGCCTGGTGGTCAGCTCCCCACTGGCAAGCATTAGCTCCTGGAATTCTTGCATTTTATCCCACATTTCAGTGACCCCCTCTCCACTTCTGGAAGAAATACGAATTACCTATTGAAAAGGGAAGAACCAGAATCATTTTACTTAAAATGAGAAGGCATTTTTATGAGGAACTCTGATATTTGCCAATTAATTTTTACAGCCTTTGGAAATAGTCAAGTGACAAAAATGATACATTTTACCACTGTGGCAAAGTAAATATACTGAGATACAGACTGAGGTAAGTTTCCTAAGATTACAAAGTACACAGAAAATGTAAGACACTGATTCAAGGTCCAATATTTAGCCCACATATTTATTTTAAGATTGCTCATATGGTCTTCAGGAGGCATTGTGGAGGAACTCTGAAAGTCCTGAAGATGAGAAGGGCAATGCCAGGTAGGTTTCCCTGAGACCTGAGTGCCAGAAAACGAAGCAGAGTTGAGAAAATAGCCCCATTCTCTCTGTCAAAATTTCCTGATTCAGCAAGTGGTTAGAGCTGAGCAAATAACATCTGCATGTATAAAATGGTTCCAAACTCAACAAAGACAATGTGATTGGGGAAAACTGGGAGCTGAAGGTAAGGTATGTCACCAGTGTTCTCATTAATAATTACAGCTTATTCTTTAATAACATAGTATCCTCCTGCAGATAAAGCTGCTCACATTAATATTATCACATCACTCGTACGATTTTTTTGGGGTTTTCTTATTAAAAACAGCACCCAACGAGCATAATAGGAAGGAAAGTATCATATCATAAGCCTTTCCTCTCTTACTCCAGCTCCAGCATAGAGAATCTAATCATTAAGTGCTCTATAATCTTATAGCTCTATCATCTTAAGGATAGTTCCTTTCAGAATGGATTTGTTATCACTTCCAAATGGCTCCAATCAAGCATGAAGCACCCTAATGTATCACCTCACATCTAGTTTTTGACATCTAGTGGCTGAAGGATTATATTTAAAATCATAACTACACACTCTCACTTTATCATAATTTTTAAACTTGTAATCTTCACATACAAGCAAAGATTGATTATACGTTGAGCTTGGGATTTACATTCTCTCTCAGAACGTGCACAGTCCACTCAGGGTGAAAAACGTAGAAAGCAATACAAACTAACCTTTGGTCTCCAGGCTTTGGAACGTTTGCGGAGTAACTTCAGGGCACTCATATATTCTGCTTGTATCCTTCGAGCTGGTACAATCAAGTCTCCATCACATTTAGTTATGGCAACCAGATCGGCCATCTCAATGATACCCCTTTTGATACCCTACAGAGAAAAAGGGAAGAAGTAGAGCTATCAGAAACACTTAATTTAATCATAGCCAGCATAAGAATGAGAAAACCAGTCAATGCTAGGATTTTGAAAGTCATACATTTCATTAATTTTTTCTTTGCATCTTCTTAAACCCTGGGTGCCAGAACTATAATTACTTGACAGAAATTACTCAAAAACACTGGCTTTTGGGATTATGAAGGTCATCTGTAATATCTCTTCCAAGTTTAGAGGCTAACATGTTGAAATACATTCAGAATTAGAATAAATATATCATCAAGACACAACAGGATTGAGTGGCAGGAGACAGTTCACTTTGTCTCTTGATGGATCCGCTTCTTATGAGCTACTACAAAACCATCTATTATTAAGGTGCTTAAAAAGAAAACACACATATCAGTAACATTCGCATTTCTTGAAAAATAGTCTTTGAAATTTTCTCTGGAGGTACATAGCATTTTTTTTTTTCAATTTCCAAATTGAGGAAAAATAATCTTATGGCTGAAAGTGCTCCAGTCTCTTGACTTAAATTATGCTGCATAAAAAATACTAGAGATAAAGAATGAAATCCAAAGGCCACACCTTATTTGGAAGATACAAATTTTTCCCACTAAGATTAAACACTGTTTTCAAATATTTTAAAACACAACTTTCAATCATTAAATTCCAATGGTTAATGCTTCTAAATCACAGCATCTATTGTCTATTACTATTTTAGAATTATACACATGAAAGGTATTTTAGTAAAAATCCTATTTTATAATAGGTAAACTTATGATAGTAGGATTCCAGTAATATCGTATGAGAAACTTTTGATCCAAATATACTACAAATGGAGTCCCTGAGTAAACAGTTAAGGGTTTGGCTGCTAACTGAAAGGTTGGAGGTGTGAGTTCACCAGAGGCACCCTGGAAGAAAGTCCTGGTGATCTACTTTGAAAAATCAGCCATCGAAAATGCTATGGAGCACAATTCTACTCTGACACACATGGGGTCACCATGAGTCAGAAGTGACAGCAACTACAAACAGCCATTCAACAACGGTCTCTTTTGGCTGGAGGTATCCATGTATTCCATTCACTCCCACGTTACAGGTAGAAAATTAAATTATATGATTAGCTCAAGGTTATAAGTTCTATTACTAATATAATATATTTGTGAAATATAGAAAATCTGTCTTCGACTCAGGTATTTTAGCCACTGATGTTTCTTTCTCTGTGCTTTTATTAACTTAATTTACAAAAACACAACACTGGAAATTGGTACTTTCAGAGATCCATACTCTGCATTTTAGAAAACTAAAACCAGAAAATAATTACCTGCAATTCATCTCCTCCTGCTGGCGGCAGTAGTAAAACAAACATGTCAACCATGTCAGCGACAGCAAACTCTGACTGACCCACACCTGAAATTTTAAATCACAACCGCAGGCGAAAATACTCGGTTATTTGACTTTCTCAACTGCACTGGCCATTGTTTGTATTCCACTCCACTCATTCACACCCTTGGTCACACCCTCAACCTGGTTACCACTTGAAACACGTCAGCTCTGAAGAATTTATTAAATGCCTCCACAGGAGCAAGCCCACTATTGTTCCCAGCTCTCTCCTTCCCCTTCTCCCAAGAGATCTAGTCTTTGACCAGAGGAGGACCTAGGGACCTCCATTCTCTCTTCACTCTCACAGCGCTTTCTTGGCTTTCCTTTCATCAGTGAGCAGCCCGAACACTGTGATTCTAATCTTAAACCATTCTTGTCAATGCTTTCTGCTTTTGTGCCTTCTCATCCTTATACCAGCCCTGCAAACCCTCAGCTGTAAATCAGTCAACCAGCTGTGTTGTCTCCTCTGACAGCATGCTGGAGAACTCACTCAGCCTTGTGAATGGTGCCACTACAGTCATGGTCTTCAACATCTACTCCATCTTCCTCACTGCCTAGTACAAGTAATCGCTAAAGGCCCTCAGTCAGTCTCCTTTCCCACAGCGGCTGTTACAGACATTCGCTCTCCCATAATCTCCCCACCGGATGACAGGGCACCTACTTCACAGAAGTAAGGTGGGAACTTCCTCCGCTTCTCCCTCTCTTGCTCCACAGATAAATGGATACAAACTCATCCTTACTGCCTCCTCTCCTGTCTCAGTGTAAGAAGTATTGGCTGAAGATTAACCTCTCCTTCCTTTCCACTTCTTTTAGGCCCTCATTCTTCTTTATCTTTAACCTTCCCTTTGTCTACAGATTCTCGTCCCTTGCCACACCACAAAAATTGTGTTCAGGTCTTTCTCATCTTAAAATCAAACAAGATAAAAAACAAAAACTCACATCCTCCTCTAACTGTCACCATATTTCTCACTCTCCCTTTATAACCAAGCTTCTGGAAAAAAAGTAATTTCTGCTCACTGTCTCCACTTCCCCACTTCACATGAATCCCAACCTACTTACATCTAGCTTGCACACTGACTGCTCTACTCAAACTGTGGACACAACAAACTCCTCTTGAAACTCTCTCCTTCCATGCTGCGGCAGAGACTTCTTTCTAGCTGCCTAGTCAATGTCTATTCTTCCCTATTTCCTTATCCCAATGTTATTAGGAGTATCAATGTACCATGTGAATGACCACATTCACCAGGCTCCCTCCAGATGATTAAGGAGTAAAAGCAAAGTCATTAGATGGGGCTTCCAGGAAAGTTCTTTAAGGAGGGCCAATCCAGCTGGGAGGTATACCTCTTGTGCCTACCCCGCCTTCCTTACTCCCCCTTCCTCCTTCATTCTACCTGGAACATGGATGTGACAGCTAGACCTTCATCAGTCATTTTTAAACCAGGAGCAACCTTGAGAATGGAAACCAAGAGCTAAGAAGGGAGAACAGAGAGACAGAAGAAGCCTGGGACCACTGAGGACACTGTAGAACCACCACACCTACTCTGGACTGCCTGCCTCCAGGCTTCTTTTATTTAGGAGAAAATAAACCCCTTTCTTGTTTGAGCCACTGATATTTTAAGTCTGTGGGACAAACAGCCAAATGCAACTTGCGGGTAATAAATACACCTTGTTTTTATGATACTAACCTTGTCCCTTGATTTTCCTACTATCACTCAGGTAGCTCTTCCCCCAACCACTCTTAAATATCAGAATTTCTGAGGTCCCGTCTTGGTTATCTTCTGTTTTTGATACATATTTCCCCTGCTGATCTCACCAAATTCATAGCTTGAACTGTGAAACTATGAAGTATGCTGACAACTGCTAAATCTATATTTCTCACTTAGTCCTCTCTTGAGACACATGGTCACTTGGATATCCAACAAGCATCTCAAATTTAATATATTCACCACTGAACTCATTATTTTCTCCTCTCCAGATCTGCCCTTTCCCCCAGAATTCTCTATTTTCCTTAATTGCTCTTCTTTCCTAATCTCTTCTTTCCAATCATGGATAAAGTCCTGCCAATTTACCCTCAATGTTTTCTCAACCCATCTCATCTTCTCCGTTCTCATTGCCACTACTTGGCTCAGGCCCAGTATCTCTTTCTGGGATTAGTAAAACAGTCTCCTAACTGCCTCCCTGACTCTACTCTAGCTCTTTATTCAATTCTCTGCTACTGGGGATCTTTCCAAAATGCATATCTGGTTTTGTCACTCTCCTGCTTATAATCCTGCCATGGCTTCCTACTACTTCAGGGTGAAGTCCAAACTCTGTGGCATGGCATGTAAGGTCCTTGACAACCTGGCCCTGGCCTTCTGCTCCAGCCCCATCTCTCTTCACTCCCTGCTTTCACAATCTATGTTCTAAGTATCCTAAGCAAACCCGAGTTCTCTGAATGGGGACATGTTCTCTCACTCCTATGTGTCTCTGCAAATGCCCTTTACCCCATACTTTGCTTAACTCCATTTTTTCCCTTCAAAATGGAGCTCAGTTGTCACCTCCTCCAGAAAGTCTTCCTTGACGCCCCAAATCTGGGTTAGGCTCTGTCATTAACATTTATACAAAGTAACATAATATTTTGTCTTCCACAAGCATGTCAATTTCTTGAGGTTTTCATCTTAGTATCCTTATTGCATATAGCTATGTGCTGGGGCTATAAATACGAAATAAAACATGGTCCCATGTTTAAGAGACACCCAACTACATTAAGTTTCTTAGCGAATATCGTAGATATGTAAAATGTGCTTACACAAAATAGGTGTTGTATTAAAGCACTGTTTCCATAAGTCATCCCAATGCTTACAGTTCTCCATCACTTATAATATACCACCTTATATATGTTACTCAGATACATGGCTTATTTTCGAATTTTAAATGGTAAACTCTTTGAGGATAGGGATTATAGCCTATATACTCATATCTCCTCCAGAGTCTGGGATAATATCTTGTATTTAATTATACCTTTAATAAATATCAGCTGAATGAACAAAAATGAAATTGTTACCTTTATTTAACTTTCATTATACTAGTATTTTATTTTTATGAAATAGAAAATTACACTCACCTACAGTTTCAATAAGAATGATGTCATATCCCCCTCCTTCACACAACAGAATAGCTTCATTTGTGGTCCTTGTCACACCTCCTAAAGTCCCTCTAGTAGGAGATGGCCTGATGTATGCATTCATATCTCTTGACAACTCAGTCATTCGGGTTTTATCACCTAAGAGTGATCCTAAAACACATAGTTATGTTTTATAATCGTGGAAGAGTTATAAAGGCCGATATCAATCAGTCAGTTCCTAGGGGAAGTGCTTTATGACATTTCTCCCAAAATCTCAAATTGTACTTAATATTATCAAGTTTTCCCTCCAACTCACAGTGTACAATGATGCTAGATTAATCTTTTTGTCAAGTTCTAAACCAACCAAACCACTGCTGTCAAGTCGATTCTGACTCAAAGTGACCCTGTAGGACAGAGCAGAACTGCCCCATAGTTTCCAAGGCTGTAATCTTTACAGAAGCAGACTCCCCCCGAGTGGCTGGTGGGTTCGAACTGCTGACCTTTTGGTTAGCAGCCGAGCACTTAACCACTGAGCCATCAGTGCTCCTTTTTATCATGTTAAGCCCCTCAAAACCTATAACGGCTTCCCACTGACTAGAGGTTCAAACCTAGATCCTTCAGCCTAGCATCAAAAGCCCTCAGAACCCAGCCCCACCTTACTTTCCCAATTTCAACCTCCACTAGTCCCAAATCAATCCGGAATGGTTTCTTTACCGTCATCTTAACATGGTTACATTTACTTTTTCCTTCCTTTGTTTGTACTCTCACACCAGACCCGTCATCTCGTCCTTTTTCTCACTGTCAATTTAAAATGTGTCAAGCCCAGAGTCTGCATCCTGGTTCCACCATTCCTCACTACCCTATTCCGGGCAGGTCACTTCACCTTCCTAAACCCCACTTTCTTCAGCTACACAACAAAGATAATAAGCCACTGGGAGAATCAAATGAGATTATATATATCAACATCATTCAAAAACTGTTAACACCAAAAACTTACATAACTTATCTACTCTCCAAAGATCAGTTAAAGTCCTAGCTTCTTCATCAAGTCTTTCTGGAACTTTCCCACCCCAGGACCATCTCTGTGAATTTCTGTAGTACAACTGCTCTGCACTCTACCAGCATCCTGGAGTGTATGAGCACTCAAGTCCCTTCCCCTTTCTATTATCTCCACCAGCACTCTCTGCTCCCTATTCCTTTATTTGTAGAAATGACACTTTCTCAACCTTATACAAAGTGCTATGCAAACGCATCTTCAAGTTGCCCTTCCAACCAGCCTGTTGCTTCTAAGCCCTTAACAGTTGCCGTTGAGTTGATTTTGACCCATGACAACCCCAAAGTGTTTCAGACTAGAACTATGCTCCAAAGGCTATTCAAAGGCTGTGATCTTTCTGTTTAATTGAACAACCAGGCCTTTCTTGGGAGGCACCTTTGGGTAGAGTCTAACCATCAATCTTTCAGTCAGTAGCCAAACTCTTAATTGTTGGTGCCACTCAGGACTCCTCTAAGGCCTTACTACCTCAACATTCCAGAGCCTCCACAGAAAGCAATGTGAGCTGAGTGAATGGAAGCAAAAGAGTGGTTCTCAACTGGGGGTGATTTTGCCCCCCAGGGGACATTTGGCAATGTCTAAAAACATCTGTAGTTGTCACAATTGGGGGTTAGGGTGCTGCTGGCATCTAGTGGGTAGAGGCCAGCGATGCTGCTAAATATCTTACAATGCACAGGGTAGCTCCTCACAACCAAGAATCATCCGGCCCGAAATGTCATTAGTGCCCAGGTTGAGAAACCCTGCTTTAACATAACATAAATTCCTTGCTTGTAAGACTAGATCTTACGTATTTTGTATACTGAATGCTTATCAAAGTGTTCACAGTAGGCACTCAATAGTGGAATAGAACTGATTATGTCTTAAGGTCTAATGCTATATTTTGGCAAGTGTCAATACTTGCAAATCCTAGAAGACTGAAAGTCCTGGAACTACTGAGATGACTTCTTATTCTTTTCTTTATTGTTGTTAGTTGCTGTCGAGTTGATTTTGACTTATGGCAACCCTATGAGTATTCCTTTTTTCTAGCCATATGTATTTGAAGATGCAGTACTGTTCTAGCCTGAATTTTTATTTTCACTCTGCCTAAGAGCTAACTGGAGCCCTGGTGGCACAGTGGGTAAGAGCTGGGCTGCTAACCAAAAGATCAGCAGTTCGAATCCACCAGCCACTCCTTGGAAACCCTATGGGGAAGTTCTACTCTGTCCTACAGGGTCGCTATGAGTCAGAATTGAATTGATGGCAACAGGTTTTAAGAGCTACCTTGTCTACATAAAGTTAATGCGAAACATTGAGAAGCTCCCTAAAGATGAGCCCTGTTCTCCTATGGTTTCACAGGTTCTAATTCTAGAGCATACACCTACCACATATCTCAATTATCTTACTTACTTTATGTAAAACTTTCTAAACTCATTTTCTGCATGAAATCATCTGTTTAAGTCAACAACCCACCAAAGCTATACTTCAAGTCATTATCCTACAGATCCTAGCATAACTAAACCAAACATGATAAAGTTACTTTCCCATATAATTGTAGTTGTCAATGAATTCCAAACTGTTGGTTGCAGACCCTCAGGGAGTTCTCAAAGCTATTACAAGGGGTCTGTGAATCCAAAGGCGCAGCAAGGATTGACTATGAACCAAAAAACTAACACTTCTTAAATTTTAATGTACTATTTTTCAAATGTATGTACTAATGCAATAAGGTAGAAATTGATTTATAGTGTCCTGTTTATTCTCATGTATTTTCTTCTTTCAAAGTCTACACATATTTCTTACCTGAGAAACGGGGCCTTATTTTTTGTTTGAGAAAGGTTAGAAACCATACAGCTATACAACTTTAATCACAGACTATCATATGACATCATTCCTGCTAAGTATTATTTTCTCATGTAATCATTTTCTTTTTCTATTGCAGGTATTCTAGAATGTTATAAAGGTTAAAAAAAAAAAAAAAAAGAGAGAGAGAGAGCCTTCTCACCTACATGAAAATGAGGGCCACTTACAAGAAAAATTCCTTGTTCAGATACTTACCTTTAACAAAGTTCTTAGATGATAAATAAATTAGACATTACATTGAACTGTGTGAGTATAGATTTTATTTTACAGTTAACTTTTTATTATAGTGAACCCAAAGCTTTGAATGTTCTGAGCTCAATTCCTCTCTGGGTGGTAACAGGAATTATCCACCTCTCCAATGACCTAAAACCAAAAAACTAAACCAGTTGCCGTTGAGTCGGTTCCAATTCACAGCAACCCCATGTGTTTCAGAGTAGAACTGTCCACCATAGGGTTTTCAATGGCTGTGACCTTTTGGAAATAGACTGCCAGGCCGTTCTTCTGAGGCACCTCTAGGTGGGTTCGAACCACCAACCTTTCAGTTAGTAGCCGAGTGCTTAAGCATTTGTACCACCCTGGGATTCCATCTCTAATGACCTAAAGCCCCTGAAATACGATTATATCATCTTTATTTTTAAGTACTAAATCCACAGTATACAAACCAAATATTCCTACCAAGCACTCTACCCCTTTACAACACGTTATACTATAATAGCCTGTTTACTTAACTGTTTCCCTCCTAAGATACGAAGCCCCATAAAGCCAAGAGGACTGTGTCTTATACCATTATACACACAGTATCATCCTTGCACAATGCCTCACCTACAGTAGGCAATCAAACAATTGTTAAATGAGCAATTGGAACACGAGAAGCTAAAATCATAAAGAGGTGGTAATGGAAGAAAAACCTTTCCTGGGTATTTATATGGTATGCTTTCTGTTTCCTTTAAATGGTCCTTCGGGGGACTACGTTTATATCCATTTTATCTCTGGTGTGCCGCAGATTAAACTTTGAGTGACTGCCTGACCTCAAATCAGTAAGTAACTGATAAACACTGTGTGCAACATACTATGCTAAGCGCTGTTGTGGGAACAGCAGTACATTACTTGATCCTTTCTGTTTAACTGAACATATAATACGAACAAGCTGTATAACAAGCTAATACAACAAGCTGTGAACAGCAGTAAGATTTTTTTATTTTTTAAAGTTTAACAAAAGAGATATTACAACAATATGAGCAGAATAAGGAGTAAGAACCCATTTTCTGAACTGAGTAGCTGCTGATGCAGCCAGGAAAAACAACAGGAGCAAGGAGGCCTGACCTTAGGATAGCTAAAGGGCCGGGGTTTGCTTTTGCTTATCTTCCACTTCTGGCACCTGCTCTCCCAGTTCGGCTACTCCTGGTCTACACATAACCTGACCTCTCCAGTGAGCCCAGCGCTCCCCGACCCCTCCCTCAGCCTCCGGCTTGCCCACAGACCTCCCTTTCTTATAGCGAGCTGAAGCTCAGCCAGCAATTAGAGGCCCCCTGACTGAGCCAATTCTCACTATACTGTGACAGAGACCCCCCAGGACCCCCTGCTCTGCAATTTAAAAAGAACCAGCAATACTCACCACCACTAGTACAAGAAGAAGGGTCCACAGCTAGCACAGATACTTTGCGCCCTCTCTCAGTAAGCATTTTTCCAAAATATTCTATAAATGTTGATTTTCCAGCACCAGGGGGCCCCGACAGTCCTAAAATGGAAAAAGATCTAACTTAATGAAACAAATGAGATTAGCACTATGATGAGTTCTAGTGAATAAACTATTAGACTACCTTCTGTATTTCCTCATTTATTGAATTGAAACCATTAAGGTATCTAATGCTTCCCAAAGTAGTAAACGAAATTAATTTACCTATTCGTGAGTAATAGGGATATAGGAAAGAAATAATTCTGAGTTCCATCTGTTCACAAAATCTATTTTTAAAAATTATAAAATGTGCTTTACCTTTCTTCTATAGTGTAGATCTTTCTGGATAGGCTTCATTGCTTATGTTGTTAATGCACTGAACTTCTACAACATCTGCCCACCTCTGACAACAGTCAGTAAGTATTCCACCTATCCCAACTCTGCACATTTTATGTTCCCATTAGAAAAACAATTCATGACTCTAGAAATAGCCAGTGATTAAGAAAATAATTTTATATTTGTAATGGATAAGGTTTTTTTTTTTTTCTTAATTCCACTCATAACGCAAAGAGTACTATATAAACGGAATCCTGGAAAAAAAAAAATTTGTCTAAAGAAAGGTAGAAAATCTCCCCACTTGGAGAGTTAGTAGAGCATGGCAGGTAGGAGCACAAACCCTGGAGCCAGTTGGCTGGTTCTCATTCCAGTTCTGCCTTACAAGCTGTGTAATCTCGGGCAAGACACTTAACCTTTCTAGGCCTCAGTATCCTCCGCAGTAAAATAGATATAATACTTGTATCTCTCTTCAGGTTGTTGTAAGGGTTAAATGATTTAATGCTTGCATTGCGTTTAGAACAGTGCTTGGTATATAGTAAGAGATACAGAGCTTATATTCATTTACCCATATACACCATAGGCATTCAATTGTAATCATAAACCAAGTACGTATGGTATATGGGAAGGTTCTGCTTGAATCCTTACCACAATTCCCAGGGCAGGTCCCTGTCTTATGGGAATAAACATTTGTTGCTGTTATTTACAATGGTGCTAAAATAATTGAATAAAGATACAGGTTCATCTGGCGTCATAAGGCCAGCGTGGGAGAACCGGAATACACCACAAATTTGTGAGTTGCCCCACAGAATTCCCTCTTTCAATGAGCCCAAGCTCATCTAGAAATTAGAGGCCGCCTGATTCCAGACATTTCTGGGACATTTGCAATTTCAAAGAGTCCCTAATACCTGATAAATAAACACTTTGTAATAACTAGAATTTCTCTTGGGGAGCTTGTTGTTTTGTCTGTCTTTTTCCCGTTGCCATTGATTCGATTTCGACTTATAGCAACCTTATAGGACAGAGTAGAACTGCCCCATAGGGTTTCCAAGAAGCAGCTGGTGGACTAGAACTGCTAACCTTTTGGTTAGCAGCTGTAGCTCTTAACCACTGCACCACCAGGCTCCTGTGTGTCTAGATAAAGAATGAATACGTGTGTGTGTGTATGTGTGTATTTATATACTGCCCAATGTAATGATCTCAAAAAGAGCTCAAGTGCTTATCAGTGAAGGCAGAACAATAATACATGTGAAAAATGTGGATCAGTACAAATATTGGTTGATGGGCTATTTTTGAAATTATGTTTCAAGCATTTATACCGTCACCCTAAAAACTACAGGGTTTTAGTCCCTGTATCACCAAAAACCCCATAGTTTTTAGAATGACAGGGTATAAATGCTTGAAAGATAATTTCAAATCCATCAGCTGCTCCTTGGAAACCCTGTGGGGCAGTTCTACTCTGTCCTATAGGGTTGCTATGAGTCAGAATTGACTCGAGGGCAACGGGTATTACCAATAAACTGAGATAAAAATATAAAAGTCTAATGTAATGTCAGTCAGTTTTTAAATGTATTTACTCATTCCCCATAAAATTTCTGCACCTTGTCTACTATTTCAAGTTGCCTTTAGCAGGAAGGTTGGTACAAATCACTGAGCTGGGCATCATGAAAAGCTCTTTCTATCCCAAACCGACTTATTTAATTCCCGCTGGTCAAACATATACAAATTGTTTTAAAATGCAGGATTCCAAAAATATAAAAAACTGATTTACAATTACAGAAACCAGTCAATTTTTCAAGAAATCAAATGACCATATCATGTTTTTAGACAGACAGGAAATGAATATTGTCTTTCCCTTAAAATACATTTTGGTATAGAGATGGCTGGGTTTAGAGCAACTCTCAAGAGATTCTTACACTTAATAGAAAGTATCTGAAAAAAGTGAGATTTGCCTATAGCAAGACTAATGAAATAGGTAAGAGTTAAATTTTGAAAAGTGATAAGGATAGTGATAGTTGATATAACCACAAAAACAAGAAATTCACTTTAGACTATTAGAAACTACAAAAAATGAGTAAACTGATTAATAGTTCTTCCCATGCATCTTTCCATCCTGGGAACCACAGCAAGATTCTCACCCAAATAGAAATATGAGTCTCTTAAAATACAAAGCCTTGGTTCAAATGGACATGGTATTTTTTTTTTTAAACCAAACAAGACTAATATTTTACAAAGAAAATGCATTTAAAATTCACGCAAACATTTTAAAATGAAAAAAATTCCCCATTAGATGGCAAACTAGAACTATTTTAAGAGAAGAGAAAATTTAAAATAATATTTACTGGACAGACTGGAGGAAAAAAATGAGACTGACCCACTCGAAATGCTAGTGGTTTTCCTTTATTTAATTGTTCTTGTTCTCTGTGGTAGACTAATACTTTCTGAAGAAGCACCTGGGCCAACTCTTTTTTCCTGTTGTGAGTCGATTCTATAAGAGTTATGGCCTCTGCTAAGCAGGCCCTTTGTCCCTGGATTAAACCAGTGTAAAGTTTATCCACAAATCTTCGTTCTTTATCAGAAAGTCCTTCTGTGTGTTCCTTTAAGGTTGTTTGTACACATAATTTTCTCTTTACACCATTTGACAGCAGTGACCACTGTGTACAATGGAATTCAAGAGAATTAAATGGCTGAGAACACGAGATTCCTGATCTGAGATGAATACTTGAGGGAAGGATGAAGTGGTAACGTCGGAAAGGTGTTCTTAACAAGCCTTTTCGGAGATGCTGGTGAGAATGTTGCAGCAGTGCAGGAATATTCATTTTGTTTGTACCTGAAGAAAACACTGGGAGTTTCTGGCTCACTGTGATTTGTGATCTCCCTAGAAGAAAGAAAAACATATTTTTACCAGTTTAATATGCAACTGAGATACTTAAGTAGTAAAACCGAAAGTATAGCATTTTTCTCATATACCAGAACAGATGTAATCAGGTTCTTGGTAGGACTAATGGTAGTTCAGTAAGAAAATTTTTTTACTAAAGAGAGAAGACTCCTTTCGTGGCCACAGTTAGTATTTAAAGTAACCCAAATCATGGAACTCCTACTGTAAAGTGCAATCTGAACTACAATGTTTTTCTAGACAAAAAACTTAATTAGGATAGAAATTTTACATCTTGCTTATTTTCTTCTGTACACAGACCTTACATTCATCTTAACAATTTCCTCAGGTCATATAGACCCTATCCTGAAGCTCATTCCAAGGGTTTTAGAAAAATTTCTCCGGTGTTGACTTTTACTCATTCTCTATAAAAGATTGATTAGTTGTGTGGGCACTTGAGGCATAAGTTTAGATACGTATCTGTACTAACACTCACCCAGGAACACAACCAGATAACACGCAACGGATGGCCTCGCTAAAGCAAATGACAACCATAAAAAGCCTTCATGTAAAGTGAGTCGTGAGGGTTGTGTAGTCACTACTAGATCACCAAGAACCACCTAGGTGCTTATTAAAAATGCATATTCCCAGTCCCATACACCAGAATTTCAGTAGGTAAGCACACTGAAGTTTGAAGCACTGTGGAATCAGATGAGGATCCTTTATTTAGATTTACTGATATTCTCCACTTCTAATTGTATTTCAGGCAACGAATGCTGACACAGAGCACCGAGAGTCAGGATAGTGCAGAGGTTTCCAGCAATGGCCACGATGAGTCTCTGCCACTTAGCTACAATGATCTCGGGCAAGTTACTTAACCACTCTGTGCCTCAGTTTCCATTTGAGTAAAAGGCAGATAACAGGAGTACCTTTCTAATAGGGTGATTGTGAGAACTAAATGAATTAATTCATGTGAAAGGCTTCGAATAGTACCTAACACAACACATAGTAAGACCTCAATAAACATTAGCTCTTATTATAATACCAATTTATAAAACATTAGTAATAATTAAGTCTCAGACCTAGCTTCCAATGGCAAACTAAAATTTACAGACAAAATACATATAAAAGGTCAGCAGTTCAAATCCACCAGCCGCTCCTTAGAAACCTTATAGGGCAGTTCTACTCTGTCCTAAAGGTTTGCTATGAGTTGAAATCAACTCGACAGCAATGGGTTTGGTTTTTTTTTTTATACTCAGTATGGGTTTATGATTATTTGTAAATTTTGGTTTTCAAGTACTTCATAGCTACAATAAAATAATTGCTCCAAGGTACCTCTCTAAATGGTACTTTAAGGCCAATCAGCATGAAATTAATTTTAGCTAATAAATATACTAATAGGAAAAAAGTAGAAATATATTAAGATGTTTTGTTGTTGTTAAAACTGTAATTGCTCATCAGTTTTCTAAAGACAACTTTTTTTTACTATTTGTTTTTTGGACTTTATGACTTTAAAGTCCCAGAAGACTTTACAAAATTAGTCTTATGCTAAAAGGGAAATGTGTTGAAAAGGTGTAAGTTTTTAAAAAAAAACACTTAAAAAATCCACACCCCCTACCGCCAACACAAAAAGAGATTTAAAATAAAACAAAATAAAAAAAACTACGAGGGGATCAACTTTGGAAGCTCTCTCTTAATACCACTGCAAGCACACCCCTCTCATCACCGCCACCACCACCACCAACACCACCACTATACCGGAGGCTTGTAGGCAAGAACTGTATTTTCATTCAACCACTATTTTCTGAGCACATACTACTTTCCAGGTCTCATGCTAAGTGATAAGCAAAATAGTGATAATGGTAATGGTATTGATGGTGATGACAATGATATTTTATTAGGTTACTGTCATTGTTCCACGTAGTCTCCTAGGCCTGCTGTGACAAATTACCACAAACTTGGTGGCTTAAAACAAGAACAATTTATTCTCTCACAGTTCTGGAGGGCAGAATTCCAAAATCAAGGTGTTAGCAGGCTAGGGCTCCCTCTGAAGGCTCTAGGAAGTATCCTTCCTTGCCCCTCCCAGCTCCTTCCTTGACTTGAAGCTATATAATTCCAGTCTCTGTCTCCATCTTCACATGGCCTTTTCCTCTTCTCTATGCGTTTGTCCTCTGTGTGTTTCTTACAAGGACACCTGTCACTGGATTTGGAACTCACTGGAATAATCCAGGATGAACTCATCTTGAGATCTTTAACTTAATTACATCTGCAAAGATCCTTTTCCCAGATAAGATTATATTCACAGGTCTTGAGAATTAGAATGTGGACATACCTTTTTGTCCCCTCATTCAACCCACTGTACCTTCTTAGGTGGACTGCCTCGTTACTTTATCCTGTATAACATAATCCCGCACTTCAAGAGTTCAAAGAATAATAAATACCATGTCCAAGGAAAGAACAAAATGCTATAGGAATACACAAGATTACAGGAACTAACTCTCCTTGGGGAGTGGAAGGGACAAGACATGGAAGAGTCAATGTCAGGTCTGGGTCTTAATAGATAAATAAGTTGAAGAAATAAGAGGCAGGCTTTCCAGGCTGAGGACTTAAATGTGCAAAGGTAGGGCTGGGATTTGTTTCTTCCCAGTCATATCAGAAAAGATTGAGAAATTCAGTGAGGGAGAAGCCTGGGGTATATGGCACTAGTGACAGCAGATGAGGCTGGACCAGGATGTAAACCGAGGCCACATTATGAAGCCAAGGGGCTAGAGTGTATCTTGTTGGCAGTGCGGAAATGAGAGAGACTTTGATGGAGGTGAGCAACATAATCCACTTTGTTTTTTAGGAGATAACTCAAGAAGCAGGTACAAGAAGTCAAGAGTATTGAGACCCTGCTAACACAAGCCCCAGTTCAGGAAACCCCAGCAAAGAGCCAAATAAGAAATAAGGACCTGGACTTAGGCAAGGCATTAAAGGATGGGAAAAAGGAGCCAGATTCAAGACATTTCTGTCCATGTTAGAATACTCAAA
>NW_004443995.1:12761616-12763623 GCF_000243295.1 Trichechus manatus latirostris
AACAAGCGATGTTCAAAAAAGAGCAAAGTGATAATAGTAAGAGGAAAACAAAAACAAAAACAAATTATAAAGCAAGCCCCGAAAGGTGAGGTACAAAGTGTGAACCATGAGGCAATGCGCTACACTCCAAAACAACATTTTTAAAATTTATACAGACAGAAATCCAGGGAATACGTGTGGGAATGGATATTAACGGTCTGGGATAATGGTGAAAGGAACATAAAGTTAGATCAAGTTGAATTTATGAATTTATTGATACGGGTCTATTAAGCAGATTCAGGATTCAGTGTTTTAGCTCAAGGGGTTAGGAAGAGCTCTAACAGTTTGGTTGGCTGGCTGAAACATGGACCAAAATATGGCCTACACTAAATGAAGTTGAAATGCCAGAACTGCCTTCGTATACAATAGAGGAAGATAACCAAAGGCTTAGGGAGATTGGAATATTAGAGTGGATTTATCATGTTAAGACCTGCCCATCCACCCTTGGAGTGTCCAGATAACACACTTTTCACCATGACTGTCAGGAATAAATCTGTGAGGGGCGCTCTAGCATCTTTGAAAAGCTCTGTGATCAATCCTCTCTGGAGGTCAGATATTACCGTGGGAACTGCTGCCACCAAATTGGGAAACCTAAATGCAATGGAGATAATTGGATTCCAAGGTGGCAGGGGCCAAGCAGCAGCACGTAAGCACCAAAGACAAGGTGGGCATAGTTATTTTAACAGGGAGAAAAGTCAAAATAGTAATCAGAATAGTCTGACTTGCAGACACCTATGGTGTTGGCTAGCTGGTCATGGTGTCCCATGAAACAGATGGGAAGTACACTAAACATTTATTTGATCTGAATAAGCAGAAGAGTTCTACATCAAGTGAACAGTGAATCATCAAAACAGAAAATCATGACCCCTCAATCAATTCTCAGACTTGAGCCAGTTTACAAACCCATAATCTCTTGAATGAAGGGGAGGCCAGGACCCCTTGAGAAAAGACTCCACTACACTGCCAAAAATTTACACTGTTAATCTTTCTCCCAGCCTTCCCCTAAAGGATCTATGGCCTTCTACCAGGGTAACTGTTCAGTGAGGAAAATGAAATAATCACATTTTTTGGGGATTACTAGACACTGGCTCTCAACAGATACTAATCCCAGGAGATTCAAAACATCACTGTGGTCCACCAGTCAGACTAGGGGCGTATGGAGGTCAAGTTATTAATGGAGTTCCAGCTCATGTCCATCTCACAGTGGGTTCAGTGGATCCCTGAACCCATCCTGTGGTGATTTCCTGTTAGTAAAGACCACTAGAAGCATTTTTCAGCTGGCAAGACCAGTAATATACCTTCACTGTCCTATCTCAGGGGTATATCAACTCTCCAGCCCTATGTCATAATTTAGTCTGCAGGGACCTTGACTGCCCTTCCCTTCCACAAGACATCAAACTGGTCCATTACATTGACGACATCATGCTGACTGGACATAGTGAGCAAGAAGTAGCAATTACTCTAGACTTATTAGTATGACATTTGCATGCCAGAGGGTAGGAAATAAATCTGACAAAAATTCACAGCTCTTCTACCTCAATGAAATTTCTAGGGGTCCAGTGGTATGGGGCAAGGATAAGCTGTTGCATTTGGCCCCTCCTACAACTAAAAAGGAGGTCAATGCTTAGTGGGCCTCTTTGGATTTTGGAGGCTACATATTTCTTATTCTATATTCCTACTCCAGCCCACTTACCAAGTGACCTGAAAAGCTGTTAGTTTTGAGTGGGACCCAGAACAAGAGAAGACTCTGCAACAGGTCCAGGTTGCCATGCAAGCTGCTCTGCCACTTGGGCCATGATCCAGCTGATCCAATGGTGCTAGAAGTGTCAGTGGCAGATAGAGATGTGTTTGAGTCTTTGATAGGCCCCTATAGGTGAATCACAGTGCAGGCCCTTAGGATTTTGAAGCAAAGGCGTGCCATCCTCTGCAGGTAACTACTCTTCTCTTGAGACAAAGTAAAATCCTCCC
>NW_004443995.1:12765059-12765969 GCF_000243295.1 Trichechus manatus latirostris
TTAATTGCATCTTTCTCAGGGAATCCATGCCAACTATCTGACAAACTTACGGTTCATACTGCAGGCTTTATCACAATTTAGGTAGGATTGTGAAGTTCTCTGCCCTTCGATGTCAATACAAATCTTAAAAGGCCTTTAAATGAAAAGAAAGAGCTAGGAAATTGATACTATTTTAAACTATTCTTTTGCCAAAACTAAAACGCTATCCAGATGTATATAATTCTAGGTTTTGACACGTTTAAAACTGTGTCTGGGGGCTAATTTTCTAGGTGCCCCCCAAACCCTCTGGGCTGTATGAATGGCAGAGCAGTGCTGAATAACGCTTATTATGTGTGAGGTATTACGCATGCATTTCCTCAGGGGATCCTCACAACAATCCTACAGTAGATGAAATCCCGTTACAGGTGAGGTTTAGCATCTTTAGGTTGCTTGACTAAGGCCTCATAACTAGTGACGGCACTTGGGAAAAACTTTGGATTTCATAAATCCAAATCCATAACGTCAACTCTAGATTGCTGTATACAAAAAGAATTGGTGTCTTGTCAAAACAAAGGAAAATCAAATAACCCTTTAAATTTGAATATGCCATAATTATGGCAGGCTATTTATCTTTCTAATTTTTTTTTTTTGTATGCCAAAATGAAATCTTAGTTTACATTGCCTTGCAAACCTTATCAGTAGGAGATCCCAATAATGTATTAGGTGACAGAGAAGACCGTTTCAAATTAAAAATCTGTTTTGCATGCCACAGGGAATAATTCACACTTGATGACTATGAGTTCATCATATACTTAAACCCATTAATTATCCAACCAACCCGATTTTAAAGAAACCCATACATTTTTTAAAAGCCAATATAACTCAGTCTTAATTAGGTAACTTTTCTAGCTTTCTATCTATGTCACAGGCA
>NW_004443995.1:12766410-12786725 GCF_000243295.1 Trichechus manatus latirostris
TGCATCCTTTTTCCTGTAAGAAAGTTCGTTCACATGGACAGTAGCATTTTAAGATTATCATTTGATTTCCTCAAAAATATAGTTTATATCCATTCCCTCCTCTCAACCTTCATTCCCATATATCTCTACTATAATGGCTCTCAAGCTTTGATTACAGTCCTGTCTTAGGCTGGGTTCTCTAGAGAAGCAAAACCAGTAAAGTGTATAAATATATATATAGAGAGAGATTATATCAAGGAAACAGCTCATGCGGTCCCAAGTCCGTGGATCAGGGTACAGGCCTCTCCCAAGTCACACAAAGCTGGCAAGCCCAAGATCGGAAGGTCGGAGAACAGGGCTCCCACTCACAGGCTGTGCAGATCGACGAATCCCAGGTTCGGCAGCTAAGCTGACAGCTCAAGTCCCAAGAACGGGAGATGAGACGACAGGAAGCAGCCGCAGGATCCAGAGAGAGCAAAAAGCCAGAATGTCTGCTTATATACAGATACGGGCCACACCCCAAGGAGACTCCCTTTCATCTGATTGGCTACTCACAGTATATTCAATCCTGGGAGTGATTACATTAAAACACGGAGAATCATGGCCCAGCCAAGCTGACACACAATCTTAACCATCACAAGTCCCTAAGAAGAAATACATTTACATCCCAGTCTTCAGTACACATGCATCATTACCGAAAAAAGTTTCACAAAAAGTACTTACCGCTATTACATGTTATATACTCTAATATTGTTTTCTATTCTAGTCCATTTTTCAAAATGATGATTCCAACCCACCAATGGGTATAACCTTAAGCTTGAAAAACTCTGATCTACTATAGCCACCTCTATAATCATTATTAATTCATCTTCCATACCACCACTTATTCTCATAAAATGTAAATCCAAAGCTGATATTACTCCTCTGCTTTACACACTTATAAGGTTCCCTCTGCCTTATGGTAAAAAAATAAAAGTTTCTTTTCTGTATTTCAGTAATTCATTCATTCAACAAATATTTATTGAGAATCTACTAACTCCTAGGCACTGTGCCACGCCTTGGAACACACTGGTGAAGTTTACAACCCAGCTAAGAAGACAGCCATTACATAAATATTTCATACTCTTTATTGAGTGCCCTTGTCTACCTCTCCAACTTAATCCATTCTCCTCCTCCACTTTTACCAAATTGCTCTAACTATTCTGATCTGCACAAGGGTCCCAGATAGAGAAATGCTCTTTTATACACCTTGACTGTTGTCCATGATGTTCCTTCTGCTTAGAATGCTCTTCTCTCCTTTAATCATCTCACAAATTCCTCCTCAGCTTCAAGAACCAAGTGTCTCCTCTATTAATAGTTCACTGGTCTCCTTTCCCCAACCCTTCAGTCACCTCTCCCTCCTCTTGCCATCATGCACTGGCCACATCTATTATAGCGCTGATTACAGTTCTGTGATCATTTTTTAAGATGTCAGTCTTTCTCTAGATAGTGAGTTATCTTTGTATCCACAGTATATGATGGCTCACAGAAGAAATGAATGAACAAATGCCATAATTTTGCATGGGTCAATAGTTCCACTACACTGAGTAGTCAGTTAATCAATGTTTTGAAATCGTACATTTTTCTAGATTTTACAGTAAATATATATTTATTTTCAGGGCTTTCTTTTTAAAGTCTAATTTCAATATATGGATATTTTCCTTCATTAAAACTTTGCTCAGCAGCAGCCAGTGTGACTTGGGATATTTGTCTTGAAATTGAGCCAATGAATATTCTCAATTTCAATAACTACTCTGGCAAGAAAAAGCATACAGGATTTCCAAAATCAATATATTAGGTCAGTGTCTGTGGAGCAGCACGACTCAGAGAGGCACTGCGATGTGTTTCCATTTCTCAGAGCTAATCACTATGACTTGACGATAAACTATCGAATGCCATTCATCTGTTCACCATCTCCCACCGCCCCTATAGAAGGCTTTCCTTTCTTCTTTTAATTAATAATCTCAGGAAATTTTTGTAGAGCAGGGTGGCTTTTTAACCAAGGTTTTAAATAGGTCACTGTTATATAAGAGTAACACAGAACACACACTAAATTCATGCAGGGATTCTCTAATGCTGTCTATCTACTTTGCCTTTTATCATTTTTCCAGTAAGACTCAGATTTTCCAATTTCTACTTTTAAGTTTTCATCTGCTTGGGAAGTCTCCATCCATGTTTCTAAATCCCACCACCTTTAGACATTTTGATTCATTCCCACTGCTACCACCCTAGACCTGGGCAGTCTCTCATATTCAGTTTCTTCAAGTACAAAATGGAAACATTAAGATCTACACATCAGGGTCACAGTGAGTATGAAATGAGATAGTGTATATGAGACAGCCTGGCACAGAACCAGGTGCTAATGAACTGTAAGGGACCTTTCACTTCTCTTCTATCTCTTTCTTCTCTTCAACCCTTCCTCTCAGACTTCACAGCAAGACTCATCTTGAAACATGAACGTGATCTCCTTACTGCCCTCCTCAGGCTCCTCCAATAATTCCCACACCCTATATTATGGATTGCATTGTGTCCCCCAAAAATATGGGTTGTAAATCCTAACCTCTATGCCTGTAGTTGGAGCCCTGGCGGCACAGTGGTTAAGAGCTTGGTTGCTAACCAAAAGGTTGGCAGTTCCAATCCACCAGCCTGCTCCTTGAAAACTCTACGGGGTAGCTCCGAATCGGAATCGACTCGACAGCAACTTTTTTTTTTTTTTTTTTTTATGCCTGTGGTTATAATCCCATTTGAGAATGGGTTGTCTCTGTTAGGTTAATAAGGCAGGTTTACTGTAGGGTGTATCTTGAATCAATCTCTTGAGATATAAGAGATTAAACAAGGGAGGAGAGAGAGAGAGATGGGGGTAAGATAGATGCCAAGACACATGGAGATCTCCAAGGAAGCAGAAGCAGAAGCTGAAGAGACAAGGACCTTCCTCCAGAGCAGACAGAAAGAGAAAGCCTTCCCCTAGAGCTAGTGCTCTAAATTCAGACTTCTAGCCTCCTAAACTGTGAGGAAATAAATTTCTGTTTGTTAAAGCCATCCATTTGCGGTATTACTGTTATAGCAGTACTAGATGACTAAGACAGAATTTGGTACCAAGAAGTGGGGGTGCTGCTGTAACTGATACATAAAATGCAGAAGCAGTTTTGGAATTGGGTAATGGGTAGAAGCCGGAAGAGTTTTAAGATGCCTAATAGTAAAAGCCTAGATTGCCTTGAAGAAACTGTTGCTAGAATTATGAACGTCAATGGTGATTCTTAAGGCTCTGAAGGAAGTAAGGAGGGCTATAGAGAAAGTCTCTATCGTCTTAGAGAATACATACGGCATCAGCAACAGAATGTTGCTAGAAATGTGAACATTAGATGTGCTTCTGGTAAGGCTTTAAATGAAAATAATGAACATGTGATTGGACAATGGAGGAAGGGCGGTGCTTTTCATGCAGTGGCAAAGAACTTGTCTGAATCATATTCAAATGTTTGGTAGAAGGCAGAACATGTAACTGATGAACTTGGATCCAATGGAATGGGGAAATTATCTAACAATAGCATAAATATCACATGCAAGTAAAATTATGCTCAAAAACAGTTGCAGCAGTACATCAACAGGGAACTTCCAGAAATTCAAGCTGGATTCAAAAGAGGACATGGAATGAGGGATATCATTGCTGATGTTAGATGGATCCTGGCTGAAAGCAGAGAATACTAGAAAGATGTTTACCTGTGTTTTACTGGCTATGCAAAGGCATTCGACTGTGTGGATCATAACAAATCATGGATAACATTGCGAAGAATGAGAATTCCAGGACACTTAACTGCGCTCATGAAGAACCTGTACACAGACCAAGAGGCAGTATGTTCAAACAGAACAAAGGGATACTGCGTGATTTAAAATCAGGAAAGGTGTGTGTCAGGGTTGTATCCTTTCACCACAGGAATGTATGTTGAGAAAATAATCAGAGAAGCTGGACTGTATGAAGAAGAACGCAGCATCAGGATTGGAGGAAGACTCGAACAACCTGTGATATACAGATGACACAACCTTGCTTGCTGAAAGTAAAGAGGACATTAAGCACTTACTGTTGAAGATCGAACACTACAGCCTTCAGTATGGATTACACCTTAACATAAAGAAAACAAAAATCCTCACAACTGGACCAATAAGCAACATCATGATAAACGGAGAAAACATTGAAGTTGTCAAGGATTTCATTTTACTTGGATTCACAATCAACACCCATGCAAGCAGCAGTCAAGAAATCAAATGCCATATACCATATGGGCAAATTTGCTGCAAAAGACCTCTTCAGAGTGTTGAAAAGCAAAGACGTCACTTTGGGGACTAAGGTGCACTGACCCAAGCCACGGTATTTTCAATAGCCTCATATGCATGTGAAAGCTGGACAATGCATAAGAAAGACCGAAGAACTACTGATGCCTTTGAATTACGGCATCTGCAAAGAATATTAAATATACCATGGACTGCCAGAAGAACAAACAAATCTTTCTTGGAAGAAGTATAGCCAGAATGCCCCTTAGAAGCAAGGATGGTGAGACTTCATCTCATGTACTTTGGACGTGTTATCAGGAGGGCTCAGTCCCTGAAAAGGGACATCATACTTGTAAAGTAGAGGGTCAATGAAAAAGAAGAAGACCCTCAATGAAACAAATTGACATAGTGGCTGCAACAATGGGCTCAAACACAGCAAGCATTGTGAGGATGGCACAGGACCTGGCAGTGTTTCATTCTGTTGTACATAGGGTCACGATGAGTCCGGAAAGAATTGACGGCACCTAACAACAACAGCAACACTTTGAACACAAACCTATATGAAGTGTTTACTATGTAATAATATATTCTAGATATTGTAAACTACCCAAAAATAATTAAGAATCCCACACAAACCTGCAGGAAACTTCCAGTTTTCTACTCACTTAGAAAAATTTTTATTCCTGTTTTCCAAAATGTATTAGGGTACAACTCTTAAGAAAGGTAATAAAATGAGTAGAAAATTCTACCCTATCACTTTGGCTTAGGTTGCTTTTCATTTTCTAATTAGGAAGTACATATTATTTGATGAGAGCATCGTTCTCTGTTGGAAGCGACCCAACCCTTGCCCCAATCACGGTTTACTTAACAGAACCTGGAGGTACCGTTTGTGGCTTCCAATCTGAATTCTATTTATATATATATAGATACAGATATATATTGGTGTAGTAGTTAAGAGCTCGACTGTTACCCACAAGGTCAGCAGTTCAAATCCACTAGCTGCTCCTTGGAAACTCTATGGGACAGTTCTACTCTGTCTTATAGGGTGGCTATGAGTCAGAACCTACTCGACAGCTCGGGTTAAAAACAACCAGTCGCCGGGCTTGGGGGCAGCAAGGGACGAGCCGCCTTACCAAAGACGCCAGCTCATCAACCTGTCCAAAATAATGAAAATTTTAAAACACTGTTTACAGGGCATTTCTTTGCTAAGGAAAAGCCAAACAAGAACTTTGCCTCTTAACCCATTTGCCTACACCTGCCTGTCCCCCTACTATGCCGCACCCCTAACATCATCCATTTAACATCCTTTATTCCTCCCCCACCTCAATCCTGCAGGGGGCGCCCCCGACGCCGGGACTGGCCCTCCGTAACCCCGCGACCCGGGCGGGAGCGCGGCCCCAACTCCCGCACGCGGCCCTCTGCTCCCGCCCCTCATACTCACCCGCCTGAGACCGGGGAAGTGCAGCCTAGCCCCGCCCCTTCCGCCTGGTCCGCCCCTCCAGGCTCTCCTGGAGGCGCGCAGGCGCAGCGCACACAACCGGGCGCAGGGGGTAAGGGGTGTGGCCGGGGGGTGGTGCTGGTGGCGGCGTGGGGCGTGGCTAGGATCCCGGAAGAAGTGGCCGCAGTGCCGCCTCGCTGCTGAGAGGGCGCGAGCTGGAAAGGCTGGTGTTTGGCAGGGTGTGGAGGTTGGCCAGGCACCGGGAAGTTCTTGGGGAAGTGAAGCGGGGAGGGCAGCATACGGCCTTCGGGGTAGTTTTTCCTTTTCTGCAGGTCCAGATTGGATCTTTCACCTCGAAGGCTCAGGAATAACATTCATCCCCTCTCGGCCCTGGTCTTTCGCGGTGCTGATGAAACAGTCAAGTGCAGCCGCCAGGAGCCCGCGGCGGCCCGGAGCCTGGGCTCACTTCTTCCGCTCCTGGGACGCTGAAAATGTGGGATAGTGGACGAAAAGAGTAACGTCTGACAAACTGGTGCAATAAGGGCGACTCGAACTCCGCAAAGCCACTTGTAACTCATTGGAATAAATTGCTCAGCGTTCAGCTGAAATCAGCTTAAGGTTTTAAACTATGGGGTGTTATTGTTAAGTGGTTCAAGTACCGACAGTTTTTTCCTTAAAAGTCACCCATTCGTATTGATTAATATTTTTTAACTTGCCACTCTCACCGCTGCAGGTATGCTGTTGGGAAGACCCCCGAGGGGAGAAGGCTCTCGCCTGACCTGGAGGGAAAAATGAACATGCTTATTATTTGCTGCTCACTGCGGGGGCAGAAGGGTAACTCAAAAGAAAAAAAAAGATTATGTACTAAATAGTAAATCTGAATTGTATACTATTCTAGTGTTTTAGGGAAAACTTAGTTTATTTAAATAAAATTTAGTTTATTTAAATATCACACTATATTTTCTTTTTGCTATAAAACATGGAGTCGATTCCGACTCAGCGACCCTGTAGGACAGAGTAGAACTGCCCTATAGGCTGTCCAAGTGTGATGTTTAAATAAAGACATCAGCAGTAGGTGATAGCAGGAATCAAATAATGACGATTAGAAATGGTCATAAATGGTAGTTAATATAATTAACTCCCTGGAACCAAGACCCCAACCCCCACATATGGTTAATTGCATGTATAAGACAACGGGTTTACAGAGGAGGGTTTAGACCTTCCCCAAGTATCTGGTATGGGTTGATTCTTATTGTACGTAGAACAATAAAAAGATGAATTATTGGCCCTCCTTATCATCTTTATTATTATTTGACAAAAAAACTACACTTTTATCCCAAATAGTAATTCTAGACCCAAGAATAGTAACTTAACAGAAAATTAAACACAAAAAGCAGAATCTAGAGGAAAGAAACATGGAAGCAGACCTGGTTTCAAATCTCAGCTATTGAACAAAATAAGCATAGGATTTGGGACAAGTTATTTCATTTCTTTGAGTTTGGGTTGCTCATCTGTATGATTTTTTGTTTTTTTGATGAGGGTTAAGTTTTATGAAAGCACAGTTTGCATTACCTAAGGAAGTGAAGATGGTTGTTAATTAAAAAACAGGTTTTTAATCCTTGTCTGTTTTTTATTTTACAAACTCAAACACTTTATAGTGCATTTCCCTTTTTTCTTTTTCTTATCCAGGTATTCCCTAAACTGTGTTCCATGGAACATTAGTCCTTTTAAAAATATCAATAGATGCTCCATAGGTAAAAAATACTGCTAACATCACCAATACTGGGTAAAACATAAGCCTGTGACTGAGGCTGTGGGAAGTGCACCTTTGTAGCATTCTTACCAAAAATGTTTACCAGCATCTGATCATGAGGAAGAAGCCCTCGTGGCACAGTGGTTAAGAGCTTGGCTGCTAACCAAAAGGTCAGTAGTTCGAATCTACCAGCTGCTCCTTGGAAACCCTATGGGGCAGTTCTGCTCTGTCCTATAGGGTCTCTATGAGTCGGTAATCGACTCGATGGCAACGAGTTTGGTTTGGTTTTGGGGATCATGAGGAAACACTCAGAGAAATCCAGAATTAATTTATTTAGACTTTTCAATAATGTCAATGCCATGAAAGACAAAACAAAATAGGCAGGGGGACTGATCTACATTAAAGGAGACTGTGAACCAGATAGGATTTTGGATTTTTAAAAATAAAGGACATTTTGAAGACAACTGGGAAAATTGAAACATGGAAGCATAATACATACATTGTTGACTTAATGTGAATTTTCTCAAGTACGATAATGGTATTACAGTTATTAGAATGCTTTTATTCTTAGGAGAGGTATAGTCAAGTATCTGGCTTGAAGTCACAGTGTTTGCAAATTTCTTTCATAGTCCAGACCAAAAAGCATGTGTATGATGAGAGAGAGATTGAGAGAAAATACGGCACTATGTTAGCAATCGTTGAATCCAGGTGAAACAGTGTATGAGTGGTCTTTCAGCTTTTCTGTAGATTTGTAATTTTTCAAAATAAGTTGGGAAAAGATTGTTGCTAGCAATTACCTTTTAAAATGAAATATATTGACTACTTAATTATGGAGCCCTGGTGGCATAGTGGTTAAGAACTCAGCCGCTAACCAAAAGGTTGGCAGTTCAAATCCACCAGCTGTTCCTTGGAAACCCTATGGGGCAATTTACTCTGACCTATATGCTCACTATGATTCGGAACCAATGGCACCTAACAACAACAACATACTTATTAAGAAAAAATTTTTTTATATGGTAGTTTTCTTATAATCTGACATTAAGAAATGGTGTACCATGTTTAAGAACTGTGGGAAGTCACTTGAGAAATGACCTCAGTCTTGAAGGCTCATGATGCTGAATCTGCTCACTGAGGCCCATTTATCAATCAGAGTGATGTTAACTTATAGCATGTATTTGATAATCACTGCTCTATGCTGTGTATGTTGTCTTAGAATTTTAACATTAGTGAATTCTTGTAATTTGTCAATGTTACATCATTTTAAAAATGTTCATATATTTCAACAAATATTTAGTGAGTGGCTTCTTGTTGTTAGGTGTCATCGGGTTGGCTCTGACTCATAGCAACCGTGTGTACGACAGAACAAAACACTGCCTGGTCCTGCGCCATCCTCACAATCATTGCTATGCTTGAGCCCATTGTTGCAGCCACTGTGTCAATCCCCCTCATCCAGGGTCTTCCTCTTTCACTAACCCTCTACCTTACCAGACACGCTGCAATGGGGAAGCCTGTGGGAGTTGGATATGTTAAATTTGAAATGCCTATTAGACATTCAAGCAAAGAACTTGAATTTGAGTCTGAGGTTCAGTGGAGAGAAATTTGGGAGTGATCAATCAGCATATTAAAAAAAAAAAAAAAAAAGTTGACGGCGATTCAATTCCAACACATGGTGACCCCATATGTTGCAGAGTAGATGTGCTCCATAGGGTTCTTTTGGCTGTGCTCTATGGAAGCGGATCGCCCAGCCTTCTGTGGCGCTGCTGGATGGGCTTGAATTGCCAGCCTTTAGTAGTCAAGCATGAACTGTGCCAACCAAGGAAGCCAGTAGATGAAGAAGGCCCTAGAGACCTCTCATTTTAGAGGTTGGGAAGGGGATGATTTAATAAAGAAGACTGCGTAAAATGGCAACTGAGGTAGGAGGAGAACCAATAGAGGGGTGGTTCGAAAGTCGTGTTGAAAGTCATAGAAGGTCACAGATTTTGCAACATGAAGTTCCACAGTGGTTTCAAAGAGTGATAGGGACAGAAATTTGAGTGAAAGGGTTTAGGAGAGAACATAGGAAAAAGGAATTGGAGATAGTTTAGATGACCAAGGAAGAACTAATCTTAGACATACTTTCTCCTAAAAGCTGTATGCTTTCAGAGGTACTTTAGCTTCCTTTCTTAAGTGAATTATATGAGAAACACTTGGAGTAGTGTTATAGTAACTGCTAGCTGATAATATATTATCATTGTATTAGTGTTGAATTGTTTCCATGACAAATTACCGCAAATGCAGTGGCTTAAAACAAGACAAATTTATTTTCTTATAGCTCTGTAGGTCTGAAGTCCAGCGTGGGTCTCACTGGGTGTCATGGATTGAATTACATCCCCCCAGAAATGGGTGTATCAGTTTGGCTGGGCCATGATTCCCAGTATTGTGTGATCTTCCTATATGTTGTAAATCCTGCCTCTGTGATGTTAGTGAGGGAGGATGGGCAGCAGTTGTGTTAGTGAGGCAGGACTCAATCTACAAGACTGGATTGTATCCTGAGGCAATCTCTTGAAATATAAAAGAAGCGAGCAGAGAGAGAGGGGGACCTCATACCACCAAGAAAGCAATGCCAGGAGCACAGCGCGTCCTTTGGACCTGGGGTCCCTGCACAGAGAAGCTCCTAGTCTGGGGGAACACTGATGAGAAGGCGGCTGACAGAGAAAGCCTTCCCCTGGAGCTGGGGCCCTGAATTTGGACTTTTAGCCTACTTTACTGTGAGGAAATAAACTTCTCTTTGTTAAAGCCATCCACTTGTGGTATTTGTGTTATAGCAGCACTAGATGACTAAGACACTGGGCTAAAATCAAGGTGCAAGCTGGCTGAATTCTCTCCTGGAGGCTCCAGGGGAGAATGTTTCTTTTCCAGCTTCTAGAGGCTGCACATTTCTTGATTCATGGCCCCCTTCCTCCATCTCCAAAGCCAGTGGCATTGTGTCAAATCCTTTTCACATCGCGTCATTCTGGTCACAATTGAGAAAGGTTCTCTGCTTTTAAGGATTCATGTAATTAAATTGGGCCTACTCAGATAATGCAAAGTAGCCTCCCCATCTCAAATTCCTTAACCTTAATCACATCTGCAAAGTTCTTTTTGCCATGTAAGATAAGACATTCCCTGGTTCCGGTGATTAGCTATGAACATCTTTGGAGGACCACTATTCAGCCCACGGCAGTCAGCCCTCTGGCCCTCAAAGATTCATGTCCGTCAATATGCAAAATACATTCTTTCTCTGCTAATATCCCTCAAATTCTCAACCCTTTGCAGCATTTCGTCTAAATCTCAAACGTGCCAAATCTCATCATCTAAATCAATTCAATTTGGTATGGGTAAGGCTCAGGGTATAATCCATCCTGGGACAAAATTCCTTTCCATCTGTGGACCTGTGAAACTAGAAAGCAAGTTATCGGCTCCCCGAATACAATAGTGGGTCAGGTATAGGATAACAGATGTAGTTATTCCCATTCAAAAAGGGAGAAAATGGAAGGAAAAAAGGAGTCATTTGTCCAACCAATTTCAAAATCCAGTTAGACGATCTCCGTTCAATTTCAAAGCCTAGGAATAATCCTTTGTGGCTTGGCTCCATTGTCTGTACACTAGGAATTAGGGCGTGGACACCTAGGAGCTGTTATTCTGCCTACCACGATCATTATTCCTACTATTATTAGATTTAGTATTATGTCTTACTAATATCCATTTAGTAGAGGTTCTTTAGCTCTTAAGTTTCTCAATTAGCCCCAGTAAAGTGGTTAATTACCTTTACACAAATACATGCTCTGTACCTGAGGAGCTCACCATTTTAAGGAATCATTATAAATCATTTCACAGGAAATGGCAACTACATCATCTAATTTCTCTTAGATGGAAAGAAAGCAATCCCATTTCTATATGAAGTTCATTATTCTAAAATTATTGATTACTTTCAGGCCCAAAGGTACCTATATTATGTTTCATTTTATGGGATAAGCAAAGTTTTACAACTTCTAAGGTTATCACTCTTGCCCTTTAAGGACGCTAGAAACCCATTTCACCTCCCAGCAGGTGGCAGCAAATCAATACAGATAAGGTACAGTAAAATTACTGTAATTTTCTTATCTTTGTAAATGTCCTGGGTGTTGGCTTAGCTAGAAGAGCAAAAAGAATAAATATTGCTGCCAGATTGTGGGAATTTATATCAATTCATCAACTAGTTCAAAGAGTGTAATTTTGGGGACTGGATTTTATTAAGTAGTCATATTAATATTGTTCTTCATTGCTTGTCTCTCACAAGACCAAAAGTCCATTTGAAAGCCATTTTGCTCACGTTATTTATGCTCACATATTACGCTCACATATTACTTCCGTAGATAAATACACACTCTCCATAGCAACTAATTGGTTAATATCCATCAACAATGAATTACAAAATTGTGCCTGGTTACCTAACACTTTGCTCATTATTCTGATAGCTTCAGATTTCCAAGCCGTGTCTTCTGAGTGCAGGTAAGTGATGAATATTATGCTTATATCCAATACTCTCTCCTCAAGACTTTTCTTTTTTTAATACCGAATACCTCTTTGTGGTACTGAGAGCAAAGAAGGAAGTTGATTCTGACTCTTAGCAACCCTGTGTACAACAGACAGAAATACTGCCTGGTCCTGCACCACCCTCATGATCATTGTTATACTTGAGGCCATTGTTGCAGCCGCTGTGTCAGTCCATCTCGTTGAGGGTCTTCCTCCCTTTTGCTGACCCTCCACTTTACCAAGCATGATGTCCCTCTCCAGGGACTGGTCCCTCCTGATAACATGTCCAAAGTATTTGAGACCAAGTTTTGCCATCCTCGCTTCTAAGGAGCATTCTGGCTGTACTTGCTCCAAAACAAATTTTTTTGTTCTTTTGGCAGTCCATGGTATATTCAACATCCTTCACCAACACCATAACTCCAAGGTGTCAATTCTTCTTCAATCTTCCTTATTCATGGTCCAGCCTTCACATGCATATGAGGCGATTGAAAACACCATGGCTTGGGTCAGGTGCATCTTAGTCCTCAAAGTGACATCTTTGCTTTTTAACCCGTAAAAGAGGTCTTTTACAACAGATTTGCCCAATGCAATGCCTTGTCTGATCTCTTGACTGCTGCTTCCATGGGTGGTGATTGTGGATCTAAGTAAAATGAAGTCCTTGACGACTTCAATCTTCTCTGCATTTATCATGATGTTTCTTATTGGTCCAGTTGTAAGGATTTTTGTTTTATGTTGAGCTGTAATCCATATTGAAGGCTGCAGTCTTTGATCTTCATCAGTAAGTACTTCAAATCCTATTCACTTTCAGCAAGCAAGGCTGTGTCACCTGCATAATGCAGATTGTTAGTGAGTCTCCATCCAATCCTGATGCCCCATTCTTCTTCATATAGTCTTGCTTCTCGGATTATTTGCTCGGCATACAGATTGAATAAATATGGTGGAAGGATACAACCCTGATGCACACCTTTCCTGACTTTAAACCACCCATTATCCCCTTTTCTGTTCGATCGACTGCCTCTTGACCTATGTACAGGTTCCTCATGAGCACAATTAAGTGCTCTGGAATTCCCATTCCTTGAAATGTTATCCATAATTTGTTATGATTCACACAGTCAAATGCCTTTGCATAGTCAATAAAACACAAGTAAACATCTTTCTGGTACTCTCTGCTTTCAGCCAGGATCCATCTGACATTAGCAATGATACCCTCCGTTCCATGTCCTCTTCTAAATCCACCTTGAATTTCTGGCAGTTCTCTGTTGATGTACTGTTGCAACCGTTTTTCATTCCTCTTTAGCAAAATTTTACTTGCGTGTGATATTAATGGTATTGTTCAATAATTTCCACATTCGGTTGGATCACCTTTCTTTGGAATAGGCATAAATATGAAATCTCTTCCAGTCGGTTGGCCAGGTAGCTGTCTTCAAAATTTCTTGGCACAGAAGAGTGGGCACTTCCAGCACTCCATCTGTTTGTTGAGACATCTCGATTGATATTCCTGGAATTCCTGAAGCCTTGTCTTCAGTGCACCTTGCACTTCTTCCTTCAGTACCATCATTTCTTGATCATATGCTACCTCCTGAAATGATTGAATCTCAACCAATTCTTTTTGGTACAGTGATTCTGTATTCCTTGCATCTTCTTTTGATGCTTACTGTGTTGTTCAGTATTTTGCCCATAGAATCCTTCACTATTGCAACAAGAGGCTTGAATTTTTTCTTCAGTTCTTTCAGCTGGAGAAATGTCAAGTGTGTTCTTCTGTTTTGGTTTCCTAACTCCAGGTCTTCCCACATGTCATTATAATACTATGTCTTCTTGAGCCGCCCTGTGAAATCTTCTGTTTAGCTTTTTACTTCATCATTTCTTCTGTTCACTTTAGCTACTCGACGTTCAAGAGCAAGTTTTAGAGTCTCTTCTGACATCCCTTTGGTCTTTTCTTTCTTTCCTGTGTTTTTAATGACCTCTTGCTTTCTTCATGTGTGATGTCCTTAATGTCATTCCACAACTCGCCTGATCTTCAGTCATTAGTACTCAATGCGTCAAATCTATTCTTGAGATGGTCTCTAAATTCAGGTGGGATATACTTAAGGTCGTACTTCAGCTGTTGTGGACTTGTTCTATTTTTCTTCAGCTTCAAATTGAACTTGCATATGAGCAATTGATGGTCTGTTCTGCAGTCGGCCCCTGGCCTTGTTCTGGCTGATGATATTGAGCTTTTCTATCATCTCTTTCCACAGATGTAGTCGATTTGATTCCTGTGTATTCCGTTACGCGAGGTCCACGTGTAAAGTCACCATTTATATTGTTTGAAAAAGGTATTTTCCATGAAGAAGTCGTTGGTCTTGCAACCAAAGAAGCAAAGAAGGAAGATAATTAGATACTAGTAAAAATAATAATATTGGCGATAGTAAAATACTTTATGTAAATTATCGCTAAAATTTAATGTAATCTATCACTCTGGCAATGGGTATGGGTGCTACTTTCAAAGGATTTTTTTTTTTTTATTTGATACAACTACATACAGCAAATGGAAAGAGACTATCTCATCAAGTGGTTGCTGTAGGGTAGATCCAGTCTTGGAATCCCTGGGTTGCACAAATGATTAAGCAGTCAACTACTAGCTGGAAGGTTGGTTGTTTGAACCTACCCAGATGCACGTTAGAGGACAGGCCTGGCAATCTGCTTCTGAAAAGTCACAACCTTGAAAACCCTATGGGGCAGTTCTGCTCTGCACCCATAAGGTTCCATGTGTTGAAACTGACTCAACAGCAACTAACAACAACCAAAAGAAGGTCAGTCTTGCTGCCAGTTCCTGCTAGAATACATTGTTTGAAATTTAGTGAAGAACATGGAAACTTGACATTTACCTCACTTTTATTTTTTGAGTTTGCCAAGCCTTGGGAACAAAAGAGGCTGGTTATTTTTCCCTAAGCAATTTTCCTAAAATAAGGCCACTTGGTTCCAAGTGAGCAGCTTTGGTTATGTCCTCATAGTCTAAGTAGATTGGTTTAGCTTGGTTTTTAAAAGACCATGCCCTCATAGTCCGACTAGCTTGGTTTCTTAAAGATATGATTAAGAAAAAAATAAATATACTTCCACTTTAGTTTTGTGGATATATTTAAACAAGTGGAGCATGAAGCAAAGTTGAAATAAGTGAATCTGAAACTATCATTTGGTACTGTCTTAGTTATCTAGGGAAACCCTGGTGGGTTTCCACCAGGCACTCCTTGGAAGCCCTATGGGGGCAGTTCTATTTTGTCCTACAGGATTGCTATAAGCTGGAATCAACTTGACAACAACGGGTTTTTGGTTTGGTTTAGTTATCTAGTGCTGCTATAATAGAAATACCACAAATGGGTGGCTTTTTCAAACAGAAATTTATTTTCTCACAGTTTAAGAGGACAGAAGCCCAAACTCAGGGTATTGGCTCTAGGGGAAGGCTTTCTCTCTGTTGCCTCTGGAGAAAGGTCCTTGTCTCTTTTGAGCTTCTGCTCCTGTTGCTGAGTGGAAACCCCAGATTCTCCTTGGCGTGACTCATTACAGCCAATAAACAAGAGGCCGAGGTGAGAGATTAGAAAGGCATCTTTATTTCGTTGCACAAAGAAAGGAAAAATCAGGGCCGCTGCCTCCAATACTGCTCCATGAGGGCAAGAGAGAAGGTTACTTTTATGTTTACAAGCAGGAAGTTCATACAAGTTACATCAGCAACATTCTTAATCATACTACGCAGGCGCAATGGGGTTTACATATATAACTTCATGCATCGCATGTTCAGAAAATGGTGGTTAAACTCCACCCAGAGGCAGGGATGTTACTAAGTATGAGGTACTTAATGAGCTAAAAGGTTATCTAGAATGTCAATATGGCGCCTAACCCGGTTTCTGCTGATTTCCTCAAGTTCTGGGCAGCAGCTAAGGAAAGGGGAACCAGGATGTCAACGTAAAGCTAGGAGCGTGTCAAGCAAGGGAACCAGGATGTTAATGTAAAGCTACAGGGTGTGCCAAGCAAGCTGCTTGCGGCAGTGGAATTTTCTGCAGCCTGGGGACCTCTGTCTGATTCCCTCCTTTTCTTTTTGGACATTGGTCATTCAGGACCAGTGTCCATTCTCAACTATAGCCCAGTTTAGAATTGTTTGGCATGTTCTCAGGGAGGCATGTTCTCAACTTGGCTAGTCTATGATTCCTGGTATTGTGTGATTGTCCACCATTTTGTCATCTGATGTGATTTTCCTATGTGTTGTAAATCCTACCTCTATGATGTTAATGAGGTGGGAATAGTGGCAGTTGTGTTAATGAGGCAGGACTCAATCTACAAGATTCGGTTGTGTCTTAAGTCAATCTCTTTTGAGATATAAACGAAAGAAGCAAGCAGAGAGACTTGGAGAACTCATACCACCAAGAAACAAAAGCCAGGAGAATAGTGCATCCTTTGTACCCAGGGTCTCTGTGCTGAGAAGCAACTCGACCAGGGGAAGATTGATGACAAGGACCTTCCCCCAGAGCCGACAGAGAGAGAAAGCCTTCCCGTGGAGCTGGCACCCTGAATTCAGACTTCTAGCTTCCTAGACTGTGACAGAATAAATTTCTCTCTGTTAAAGCCAATGTCATGGATTGAACTGTGTTCCCCCAAAAATTTCTGTCAACTTGGCTAGATAATGATTCCCAGTATTGTATGACTGTCTACCATTTGGTTATCCGATGTGATTTCCTTATATGTTGTAAATTCTATCACTATGATGTTAACGAGATGGATTAGTGGCAGTTATATTGATGAGATCTAGAAGATTAGATAGTGTCTTAAGCCAATCTCTTTTGAGATATAAAAGAGAGAAGCAAGCAGAGAGACATGGGGGTCTACATACCACCAAGAAAGCAACACTGGGAGCAGAGTGCGTCCTTTGGAGCTGAGGTTCCTGCGCAGAGAAGCTCCTAAACCATGGGAAGATTGATGACAAGGACCTTCCTCCATAGCCAACAGAGAGAGAAAGCCTTCCCCTGGAGTTGGCACCCTGGATTCAGACTTGTAGCCTACTAGACTGTGAGAGAATAAACTTCTGCTTGTTAAAGCCATCCACTTGTGGTATTTCTGTTATAGCAGCCCTAGATAGCCAAGACAGTCATCTACTTGCGGTACTTCTGTTGTAGCAGCACTAGATGACTAAGACAGTAACCATGATGTCCGCCAGCTAAAATCAGGACCCAAAGGCATCATTAATTATTTGGCAGTTGCATGACCTTGTTGTAGTTGTCTAACTACTGAACTCAACTTTTCTTGGTCATGTTCAATCTATCCAGATACATTGACTAAAGAACAACAGCTAGCATTGATATATATACAAACTCCTCCATAAGACGCTAACATTAGATCCAAGGCAACTCGATTTTGTAGAATCATGGTTTCAATGGAGTCTACTTCAGACTGCAAAGTCTGGGTCAAGCTTTGGTGGTATTAGCTACTGCCTCAAGTGACAGAGATACATTCTTAATGAATGGATACAAGGTATGAATGTCATCATAGTTTTTCCCAACCCCAAGCATTGGGAGTAGCACCCTCTGTACCTTTTCCCAAGCACTCTTAGTAATATCTATAGTTTCTCTTTTAAACCTATGGAAGCTTCTGGTGGAGTACAAAACCTCTTCTACGGGGAATAAATGTATGCTTTCTGCCCATATCCTGCCCAGAGTATAAATGCCAGTATGATTAGCTGGCTGTGTTGTATAGGCTGAATGTCCACACAAGCAATAAAGTCCTTGGTGTATTAATGTGTAGCTGTAGGGGGAAATTGGAAGACTGCTTTTATAAAGCTTTGGTCAGTTACATTGTGGCCTAATTTTTAACTGCGGTAGTGCTGTCCCATTCAAAAGAGATGTTGGTATTGAATTTATCTATGTTGGGCTAGCGTAGGCCCAGGTAGTATTGCATTGTGGCCACTGACCTACTGTTGAGGTATTATGGGTAGGATGCCACTGTATACACCAAACTGCTGGAAAGTCAGACCTCACAGTGGTGTACTGGACTCTGCCTAGGATTTTGTTTTTATTTATTAATTGCTTGCCCTCTTCTTTTAGCCAGTAAGTTGGATGGAGAGGTACAGGGATTATGGGTAACCCTTGCCCTACATGTGAAGGGGGGTGTAAACAAATCCAGTAATTGTTAGCCCATGCAGTATGGTTTACAACTGCCTGGTGCAACCTATTAAAAAAAAAAAAAAGACTCATAGTGACCCTATAGGACAGAGTAGAACTGCCCCATAGGGTTTCCGAGGAGCACTTGGTGGAATTGAACTGCCGACCTTTTAGTTAGCAGCTGTAGCTCTTAACCACCGCACCACTGGGGTTTCCAGTGCAACCTATTAAGAACATTGAAATCCCATCCAGCATTTACACATAGGGCAACTCCTAGGAATAACAACATCACCCTATTCATGGATGATTCTCCTTACTCAAAGGTGTACAGCAATCTAACCTGTTCATGTACAGTATACAGGTGTAGGAGACAGAATACTATTGCCAAGGTTATTAGCAGTGTTAAGAGTCTTTAGGGGACTTCTGGGGAACATGGCATTATAAACAGAAGCACCATGTCATCCCTCCACAGCAAAGATCAGAAAAACTAAGCCAAACAGAGAAAACGTCAATCCTGAAACCCTATGCATCAAATGAAGAGATAAAGAACTCAGCCAATCACCAAACGGAATAAGAAACTGACAGAGAACAGAGAGTGAGGAGAGATACATGCAAAGGTCCCCTATCAACTAACACAGCACGGATCCTCCATCTTGGACTCCTATCGGAGATCAGTGAACAGGGGGTACAGGAAAGCAGCTTCGTGGAGCTTCCAGCAGGAGACAGAACAACCGGTAACCAGCAATATACACTTTCTCACCCCCCACCATTCTTCAGCCCCACTTGGCCTCCTCTGCTTCCTGCGGCCACAGTCTCTTAGCCAGGAAGCACTGGCTTCACCCAAGTGCTGCTTGGATTCCACCTGCCTGCACTGGCTGGCTCCCTGAGTGCCATTTGTTGGCTGCTGGTGTTGCTTTTTTCCGCTTCTTTTGGTTTCTTCCATACCTCTCACCACCTCCCTCTCCTTTCTCTCAAATACCTGGCTCAGTGTGCTATCTTTGCTTCTTCCTGAGAGGCTGTGAGACTGCTTCCCGGCCCATGCTCCTGCACTGGTGGGATCCCAGGGCTTTTGTTTGTTTATTTTGAATTGTTTTTTTGTTTTTGTTCTTTTTCTTTTCTCGAATTGGGAGCCCATTCTAGCCAGGCAGTACTACGCAACTTGGGACCTACCCCCTCAGTTTGCGCAGATGCACAGAGGAATCCCTGAGAGCATTTCTTTTTTCTTTCTTCTGTTTTTTGGGGGTTTTCTTGTCTTTTTGTTTTGTTTTGTTTTCTCTCTTTTTCCCTTTTTGTCTGTCTTCATTACTCAGTTTCTCATCTGTCTATACTTACCTTCTCTTCCTGTCTCCTGAATACCTGGTGTTGAGTGACGCCTCTACCCCTTTTGCCAGGCTGTACTTCACAGCCGGGGAGCAACTTCCCCAGACCTTGTAGCTGCACCAGTGGGATCCCTGGGAGCTTTTCTTTTCCTTTTTCTTTCTAATTTTTATTTATTCATTTTTATCTTTTCTTCTTCTTCTCTTTTGTTTTTCTCCATTTCTCAGTCTCTCATCTCTCCACTCCAACAGCAAGCTTCCTTAGCACTCTTTTTTGTTTGTTTGTATGTTTTTGGTCCCTGTTCCTCTGTCCTCTTTCTCCTCTTTCCCATACCCATCTCAGCTCCACACATCACAGTCTCCCCCCTCCATCCTGCCTACCTCCACCATGGGCTGAACATCACACACCCAAGCAGCACAGGCATGGTCTACTGGAACCTGTCCTGCACTGATTACTGGCCCACACTGTTGGCCTTAGTATGTGCCACAAACAACCCATCCCAGCAACTCCTTTTCAGCTAGACCTCTCCTGCTGCACCATATCTGAGTGACTGACCCTGCCAATTGGAGATGAAGATGAAAAGTATTGTGCCCACAGACGAGCTAAAAACAAAGAACACACAGCCCACATGCTTAGACATAACCAAATAAAACAAAAAATCAGGACAAAACAAACAAATCTACAAGAAATGAATGAGGAAAATAACTACCCAATGCCCCAAAGACAGCAGACAATATCAAAACATTTACAAAAACAGGACAGGATGGCTCCAGTAGGTGTCCAAAATAAAACACCAGATGACTTTCCAGTAGAATAAAATTCACTAGAACTATCTGATAGGGAATTCAAATCTCTAATATTCAGA
>NW_004443995.1:12788945-12814928 GCF_000243295.1 Trichechus manatus latirostris
CCTGTATAATAGCTCAAATGGACTAAGTTTTAGTTTGCCTCTAGGGGCAGACCAAACTCTCAAGATGGCCATAGGCAGTGCCTTTGTCCATACCAACTTGGTCTCTTGGCACAGCTTTGCTAGGTGTCTCTTCAGAGTCTGGTTAGCCTGCTCTACTTTACTGCTTGACTGGGGTCTCCAGGCTGTGGGTAAGCTCCAATTAATGTCCAGGGCTGTTGCCACCAATTGCACCACCAAGGCCACAAAATGGGTCCTGTTGTTGCTGCCAGTGGAGATAGGTAGCCAGAATCAAGGGATGATTTCATTCAGGAGGTACTTTACAACTTTGGTGGCCTCTTCAGTCCTTTAAGGAAAAGCTTCAACCCAGTTTGTGAAGGTATTGATAAAGACTAGCAGATATTTGTAATTTCTGGGAGCTTGAGGCATCTCAGTGAAATCCACCTACCAGTCGTCTCCAGGCATTGCCCCAGTTTGCTGGACTCCTGGGGGCACTTCAGCAGTGTTCTTGGGATTATTTTTTATGCAGGTAGGGCAGTTCTTTACCACTGCTGAAATAGTGTAATGCACCTTTGGTCCAATTAAATGTTTCTTAACCCAATAGTGTAGTCCATCACATCCATAATGGGTGGACTGGTAGGCTCTCTGTAGGATAGGGTGCATGAGTTTTGATGGAATGAAAATCTTCCCATGGGAGGGTACAGCCATCCATCCTAGTTTAGAGTGGCCCCTCAGGTCTTGGTAATGTCTTTATTTTGTTGGGAATAGTCCAGGTGGATGTCAGGTGGTGGTAACTCCAAATGGGGAATTAACGAGGCTACTACTATAGGTTTCTGCTGGATTGAAGCTTTCTTTGCTGCTGCACCTGCTTTGTAATTACCCTTCACCACCGTGGTGCCCCCTTTCTGATGTCCTCTGCAGTGTACTACTGCTACTTGGGTAGGTAGGAGAATGGCTTGTAAAAGTTGTAAGATCTCTTGAGAATATTTAATGTCCTTGCTTCCTGCTGTTAGGAGTCCTCTTTTTCTTCTAGATTGCCTCATGTGCATGCAAGACACCAAATATGTGCTTAGAATCAGTATAAATAGTTGCTCGCTTACCGCTGGTGATTCTAAGGGCCTGCAGCATGGCCCAGAAGCTTGGACTTCTGGGCAGAGTTACCAGAGAGAAGCGCGTTAGCCTCTAGAACTTCCTCCAAAGTGACCACCGTATATCCAGCTTTCCTTTCTCCTTGTTACATGTAACTGCTTCTACTGGTGAACAGTTCAAGGTCTGGGTTTTGGAGGGGTTGATCAGTGAGATCAGGCTGACTGACATATACCAGGTCAATGGTCATTAGGCAATCGTGTTCCTATTCTTGCTTTGGCAAGGTGGGCAGTAGGGTGGCCGGGTTTAAACCAGCGGTTTCTTGTAGGGTAATGGCTGGGTCAAATAATAGTATGGCTTGGTGCTGGGCCATTTGCCTTGGGGAGATCCAATGTGACTCTCTCTGCTTTAAGTTGGTCAGAACTGAGTGGGGCATGGTCATCCGGAGAGGTTGCCCAAGGATGAGTTTCTCAGCTTCCTTGATGATTTATACTGTGGCTGTTACTGCCCAAAGACACACTGGCCATCCTCTGGTGACCGGGTCTAGCTGCTTTGAGAAGTACACCACCAGCCACTTCCAAGTCCCAAGAGTTTGGGTAAGCACCCCGGCCGCCACTCCAGTGGACTTATGGACAAACAGGCCAAAAAGTTTACTCATACTGGGGAGTCCTAAGGCCAGGGCCTCTTTCAACTTTGTTTTAATGGTATCAAACACTTGTTACTCTGTCCCGGTCCATTCTAAGGGGTCTGTGTATTTTTCCTCTAAGGCTTGGTATAAAGGCTTGGCAATAAGTCCAAAATTTGAGATCCAGATGGGGCAAAACCACCCATTTCCAAAAAACCTCAGAGCTGTCTCTGGTTGGTAGGGGCTGCCAATCTACAAATAGCATTTTTTCTGGTGGGGAGGAGTTCTCGCTCTCCCTGTCTGATTTTAAAACCCAGATAAATCACCTCCTTTCGAGCTTTTTCTTCCAAGACCCAATATCCTGTGTTTCCCAGTAAGTTCAAAACTTCTATGGCGTTCTGGACTGAATCATACTCACTGCGACTGGTGATAAGTAAGTTGTCCCAAGTATTAGAGGGGGACACCATTGGTTAGGGTCAGTTGTCTCATTTCTTGGGCCAGAACTGATCCAAAAAGAGTAGGACTGTTTTAAAGCCCTGTGGGAGGACTTGCAAGCACAACTGCTGTTTCTGTCCTGTTCCTGGGTCCTCCCACTCGAAGGCAACTTTTCTCCTCCACTTGGATGCAAAAGAAGGCATCCTTCAGGTCTAGCACAGTGACCCTGGAAAAGATGGGTGACAAGGTCAACAGCAGGGTATAGGGGTTGGGAACTACAGGGTGGACCGTGACTGTTATTAGCTGGTTGATGGCTAACAGATCCTGAATGAATCCGTATTCTCCATTTTTCTTCTTCCCCTGCAGGATGGGAGTGTTGAACTGTGACTGACACTGTCTGAGCAGTTCATGTTTCAGTTATCTGGTGATGATTTTGCCCAGTGCCCGTTGGGCCTCTGCCCGGATGGGGTATTCCTTAAATCAGTGGAGGACTATGCCAGGTAGGAGCTCGACCACCACCAGGGGAACGTTTTTGATGCATTCTGGCACGTTGTTGGCCCATACCCATGAGACAACTGTGTCCTTGATGTCTGGCCCTACTGATCCCTGGTAGTGTCCTTCCATGCTATAATTGGTGGGTGACTCAGCAGTAAGGGCCGTCTGCAGTCGTCATCCATTCTCTGATGGTCCCTGCATCTGCATGGTCCCTTTATCAAAAGAAATTTGTGCTTGCAGTTTGCACAATAAGTCTCTTAACAGCAAGGGAATGGAACAGTCAGGCATGTAGAGAAAAGAACATGTTAATGACTTCCCTTCTATGGAGCAGGGTAGAGGCTGGAGGAGGGGTAGTTCTCCTTCTTACCCGAGACTCCCACAACTGACATAGTTTGTTTCATCAGGGCTGTCTTTTTCTGGGTCAGGACAGAGTATGTTGCTCTGGTATCCATTAGAAACCATACATATTCCCCCACACACAGACACCTTCATTATAATCAGAGGCTCAGGTGGGGGATTCGCCTCCAGTCCTCAATCCGAGTCTTCCTCCATCAGCATCATGGGGCACTGAGCATCTCAGGCTCTTTCTTACCTCTGAGTAGGAATTTAGGGCACTCTCTCTTCCAATGTCCTCTCTCCTTGCACCAGGCATAGTGGTCTCGGCTTAATGGGGATTGGGGCCTCTCACTTCCTTCTCTCCTTTGAGGGACCCTCCTTTTCCTAGGCTACCAGGAGACAGGTCATTTCTCTGCAAGGAGCCAGCCAGGAATATGGCCTGTCTCTTCTGATTGGTGATTTTTCTCTTTTCCTATTCCCAGTCCCAATTGGAATATACCTGGTCGGCAAGCTTAACAAGCCATGAGATCCCAACTCCACACCTCTCTCAAGTTTCTGGAGTTTTCTCCGTATGTCTGGAGCACTCTGCCTGATGAAAATCATATTCACCATGCCAGCATTTTTTGGACTTTCAGTGTCCATGTCTGCAAACTGTCTAAAAGCCTTATAAATTCTTTCCAGAAACTTAGAAGGATCTTCGGTTGGTTCTTGTTTGATCCCATGTATTTTACTAAGGTTTTTAAATTTAGGTACCCTTTTCTTCACCTCTTCTAAAAGGCACTCCCTATGATAAGCAAGGCTGGTCCATCCCTTGGCTATATTCTGATCCCAGCCAGGCTTCTCCATGGGGAAAGTCTCTGCCCTCAGCTGATTTACTGCCTGCACTTCATGGCACTTGTCGACCTCAACCCTAGCCTTTTCTAGGACCATCCTTCTTTCTTCTGGGGTCAGGAGCACATCTAGCAGCAAGCACCTGACAATCTGCCCAATTAGGGTTATGAGTGAGGAAGATGGAGGCAAAAAGATCCTGCATTCTCTCAGGGCCTTCCCAATACCCAGGGCAATAAAGATCACTTGTTGAGAGAGGTTGGTGGCCCCAGACCATCACTTGCTGGGACTTGTCATAGGGGGTGCAAGGCCTTGGGCTTGGCTGTGCTATGGCTCTCCTGAGAATTGGTCACCCTCATGTTACTTTCTTTCTCCCTAGTCACTGAATTGGGTCACCCAAAGTCCATTCCAGTCCACATATGGGACAACCAACCCAGTGCCGGGGTGGAAGGGCTTGGGAGGTGTGGATACTAAGGATGAAGGGGCTTAACAGTAGGGTCTATCACTGGCATGATGGCTCCGTTGGGTAGAGGCAGGGTGTAGGGAGGGGGCAGCATGGGTGCTGAAGCGGAAGGCAAAGGCAGCAAAGATTCTTCCTCAGGTCAGAGGGAAAGACTGGTGGTCATGATCCACTGGCCCATTTCTAGACTAGAATCTTACCTTTCTTCTGCAATCCGTTGTCCCGATACAGAGTCATGAAAGCTTCCACATAATACTTGTCATCCACTCTTCCTCGCAAGTACAGAAAAGATCTAACTGAGGGATGGTATTATAATCTAGTGACATATTCTGTAGCCATTCCTCTCCATCTGCCAATTTATATTTTGGCCAGGCAGTGTTGCAAAGGAAAACCATTTCCTTCCTTTTCATGGGGCTTGGCCCAAAATATTTCCAATTTGTAAGGATGCATCCTAAAAGGCTGCAGTCGGGGATCCCTTGAATGTTCATCATTCTCCAGACACACACACATCTTACACACTCACACAACACAATTCGGTGCACCAACTTAACAACAGGTAGCTAGAGCCTTTAATGCCCTCAGTGGTCAATTTCTCCCACTTCTTGGGACAATTCTAAGGCCTTACCTAGGAATTACCTTACTACTCACCAAATAATGCAGCCACGTTTCATGTCTCCCATGGAGTCACCATTGGGTCTGGGGTGGATCAGCTTTCGGGGCTGCTCCAAGATCTCCTGGAGAAATCTGCTGGTGGCTCCAGACATCAGGGCCAGTCTGTTGTCCGATCCACCTCTGGAAGTGAGCGGATGACTCCTGGCTGGCTCGCCAGAAATGTTGTCAAGTGGAAATCCCAGATTCTGCTCTGTACAATTTGTTACAGCCAATAAAAAGAGGCCAAGGTGGGTTATTAGAAAGGTGCCTTTATTTCACTGCACAAGGGAAAGAACAGTTGGGGCTGCTGCCTCCAAGACTGCTGCCCACTTTTATGGTGTTTATAAGTAGGAAGTTCTTACAAGTTACATCAGCAACACTCTTAATCATACTACACAGGCACAACGGGGTTTACATATAACTTCATGCATCGCATGTTCAGAAGATGGCAGTTCAACTCCACCTAGAGGCGGGGAAGTTACTATGTATGAGGTACTTAATGAGCTAAAAGGTTATCCAGAATGTCAACACCATGCCTAAACTGGTTTCTGCCAATTTCCTCTAGTTCTGGGAAGCACTTAAGGAAAAGGGAACCAGGATGTTAATGTAAAGCTACAGGATGTGCCAAGCAAGCTGCTTGAGGCAGTGGAATTTTCTGCAGCCTGGGGACCTCTGTCTTACTCCTGGGTGATCTCCATGTGGCTTGACATCTCTCTTCCTGCATCTCTGCTTCCTCACTTGATTGTTTAATCTCTTTTATATCTCAAAAGACATTGATTTAAGACACACCTTACACTACTTCTGTCTCATTAACATAACAAAGACAACCCATTTCCAAATGGGAGTATAACCACAGGCAAAAACCAGAAAAACCAGTTGCTGTTGAGTTGATTCTGACTCATAGTGACCCTATAGGACAGAGTAGAACAGCCTCATAGGGTTTCCAAGGAGTGGCTGGTGAATTTGAACTGCTGATATTTTGGTTAGCAGCCAAACACTTAACCACTGCGCCTGCAGGGCTCCTAACCACAGGCATAGAGGTTAGGATTTACAACACACATTTTCAGGGGACACAATTCAATCCATAACAGGTACCCTTCACTTTGATATGTATTTTATCAATCACCACTTAATGAAGTCATATTTTATCTCAGATCTGAGTGAACACTTTTTAAAAAAGAATATTTTAAAACAAATTTTAAACTTAGAGAAAAAATGCCAGAATAGTATTAAAAAACTCCCAAATGCCCTCCACCCAAATTCCCCAATTGTTAATCTTATACCACATTTGCTCTATTTCCTGCTCCCTTTATATATTTACCATTGTCATTAATTTTTTCCTGAATCTTTTGAGACCAAGCAGACATGTTGTTGTTAGGTGGCATCGAGTCAGTTCCGACTCATAGTGACCCTTCGCCATTCTCACAATCCTTGCTATATTTGAGCTCATTGTTGCAACCACTGTGTCAATCCATCTCGTCGGGGGTCTTCCTCATTTTGCTGACCCTCTACTTTACCAAGCATGATGTCCTTCTCCAGGAACTGGTCTCTCTTGACAACATGTCCAAAGTACATAAGACGAAGTCTCACCATCCTCCCTTCCAAGGAGCACTCTGGCTGTACTTCTTCCAAGACAGATTTGTTCGTTCTTCTGGCAGTCCATGGTATATTCAATATTCTTCACCAACACCATAATTGAAAGGTGTCAATTCTTCTTCCATCTTCCTTATTCATTGTCCAGCTTTCACATAGCTATGAGGCAATTGAAAATACCATGGCGTGGGTCAGGTGCACCTTAATCCTTAAAGTGACATCTTTGTTTTTAACAGTTTAAAGATGTCTTTTGCAGCAGATTTGCCCAAGGCAATGAGTCATTTGATTTCTTGACTGCTGCTTGCATGGGTGTTAATTGTGGATCCAGGTAAAATGAAATCCTTGACAACTTCAATATTTTCTCCATTTATCATAATGTTGCTTATTGGTCCAGTTGTGAGGACATTTGTTCTCTTCATGTTGAGATGTAATCCATAATGAAGGCTGTAGTCTTCGATATTCATCCGTAAGTGCTTCAACTCCTCTTTGCTTTCTGCAAGCAAGGTTGTATCATCTACATAACACAGGTCTTCCTCCAATCCTGATGCCACATTCTTCTTCATATAGTCCAGCTTCTCGGATTATTTGCTCAGATTGAATACGTATGGTGAAAGGATACAACCCTGATGCACACCTTTCCTGATTTTAAAGCACACAGTACCCCTTGTTCTGTTTGAATAATTGCCTCTTGGCCTACGTACAGGTTCCTCATGAGCACAATTAAGTGTTCTGGAATTCCCATTCCTTGCAATGTTATCCATAATTTGTTATGACCCACACAGTCAAATGCCTTTGTATAGTCAATAAAACACAGGTAAGCATCTTTCTACAGCCATGATCCATCTGACATCAGCAATGATATCTCTTATTCCTTATCCTCTTCTGAATCCAGCTTGAATTTCTGGCAGTTCCCTGTCGTTCTACTGCTGCAACCGTTTTTGAATTATATTCAGCAAATTTTACTTGTGTGTGATATTAATTATATCATTCAATAATTTCTGCATTCAGGATCACTTTTCCTTGGAATGGCACAAATATGGATCTTTTTCAGTTGGTTGGCTGGGTAGCTATCTTCCAAATACCAGCAGGGTCACCCATGGTGGACAGATTTCAGCAGAGCTTCCAGACTAAGACAGACTAGGAAGAAGGAGCTGATTATCTACTTCTAAAAAAACTGGCCAGTGAAAACCTTGCCTCAGTAGTTTGCAATTATTAGCTCTAGGGTGAGCACTGCTCTTATCCTGGCTAGATCGGAGAGAAGAAACTGTGTTCCAGAACAAAGTTCAAGAATATTTATAGGAATACAAAAATAATAAAAAATATCTAGCAGTCAATAATGTAAAATTTACAATATCTGTCATCCAACAAAAAATATAAGTCATACAAAGAACAGGAAAATTGAAGCCATAATGAGGAGGAAAATTAATCTATGGAAACTGACTACACCAAGGCACATCATAATCAAATTTGTCAAATCAGTGTTAAAGAAAAACTTTAAAAGTAGTCAGAAAATGAAAGACACATTACATACAGAGGAACAAAGAAAAGACTGGCAGCAGATTTCTCATCAGAAAGAAACAAGGGAAGTTAAAAGAGAGTAAAGCAACCTCACTAAAGTACTGAAAGAAAAAACAACAACAACAGCAAAAATGTCAAACTAGAATTCTAGACCCAGTGAAATCTATCTTGCAAAAGCAAGGCGACTTCTTCAGATATATATAGAAATATAAAAGCAAATATAATTATAAACATAAAAGCTGAAAGAAAGCATCACCAACAGACCTGCACTATAAGAAGGGTTAAATGAAGTTCTGTAGGCAGAAGGAAACTGATACCATATGGAAAATTGAATCTATACCAAAAAAAATTGAGAACAGTAGAACTGGTAACTGTGTAAATATAAAGATTTTTTTCTTTTTATTTAAATTCCTACAAAAGACAATTGATTATTTAAACAAAAATAACAATGTATTGTAGGGTTTTTGAAGCCCTGGTGGCACAGTGGTTAAGAGCTCGGCTGCTAACCAAAAGGTTGGCAGTTCGAATCTACCAGCTGCTCCTTAGAAACCCTATGGGGTAGTTCTACTCTGTCCTATAGGGTTGCTATGAATCAGAATTGACTCAACGGCAATGAGTTTAGTTTGCTTTTGGTTGAGTTTATAACGTACATACATACAAGCAAAATGATGGCAACAATAGCAGTAAAGGCTGTGAGGGGAGAAATATAAGATAAATATAAAAATTATATTTATATTTATATAAAAATATAAATATAACTTGAAGGTAAGTTGTGATAAGTTAAATATATATCTACTATAAACCCAAGGAGCCCTAGTGGTGCAGTGGTTAAGAGCTACGGCTGCTAATCAAAAGGTCAGCAATTCAAATCCACCAGCAACTTCTTGGAAATCTTATGGAGCAGTTCTTCTCTGTCCTATGGGGTCACTATGAGTCGGAATTGAATCGACGGCAAGAGGTTTGTTTTGGTTTGGTTATAAACCCAAAGCAACCACTGAAATAACCAGAAAGCTATAACTAAGAAGCCAACAAAAGAGATAAAATGGAATCATAAAAAACATCCAATTAACCCAAAAGAAGTCAAGAAAGAGGGAACAAAGAACAGATGGGACAAATAGAAAGCAAATGGTATTTAACCCTAATGATATGACTAATCACATTAAAAATAAATGCCTACATACCCCAATTAAAAAGTAAAAATTGTCTGATTGGATTAAAAAAGCAAGACTCAAGTATATGCTGCCTAAACACACACACACACACACAGTTCTAAACTGTGAGAAAATACATTTCTGTTTGTTAAAGTCACCCACTTTAGTATTTCTGTTACAGCACGTCATGGATTGAATTGTGTCCCCCCAAAATACCTGTCAACTTGGCTAGATCATGATTCCCAGTATTGTATGATTGTCTACCATTTTGTCATCTGATGTGATTTCCCTGTAAATCCTAACACTATGATGTTAATGAGATGGTTTAGCAGCAGTTATATTGATGAGATCTACAAGATCAGATAGTGTCTTAAGCCAATCTCTTTTGAGATAGAGAGAAGTGAGCAGAGAGACATGGGGACCTCATACCACCAAGAAAGCAGTGCTGGGAGCAGAGAGCATCCTTTGGACCTGAGGTTCCTGTGCTGAGATGCTCCTAGACCAAGGGAAAACTGATGCGTCACAAGGACCTTCCTCCAGAGCTGATAGAGAGAGATAGCCTTCTCTTGGAGCTGATGCCCTGAATTTGGACTTGTAGCTTACTGGACTGTGAGAGAATAAACTTCTTTTTGTTAAAGCCATCTACTTGTGGTATTTCTGTTATAGCAGCACTAGATAACTAAGACATAGCAGCACTAAGAAACCAAGACATCAACCAACAGAACCTAATTGACATTTACAGAACACTCTACCCAACTACAGCAGAGTACACATTCATTTCATATGCACACAGAACATTTACCAAGAAAGCCTGTATTATAATCTATAAGTCTCAGTTAATTTCAAAGGACTGAAGTCATAAAAAGATGTTTTCTGACCACAATGAAATTAAAATAGAAACAATATTAGAAAGCTCTCTAGAAAATTTCCAAATCTCAACACATCAAAATCATAGATTTTCCAGACTACCAGCCTCAGAAGTTCAGTCTGACAGTGAAGACATTTTTCTTCTCTGCACAGTAGTTGATTCACAGGGGATTTGCTTGTGGATGCATCACTGCCATATTCTAACCAACTGAACTAATCTGGCACTGCCCTGAGATTGGGGTATGCTGGGTAGAACTGCAGACAGTTGTCATATACTTGAAGATAGTACTGAAACAGAATTACAACATATTTAAAATTCATGAAATTATTCCTACATCTTGCTTTCCTTCCCTCACAGTCTGAAAATACTGATTAAAAAAAATCTGGGAGCAAGACTGTGGGTGTAGTTGACAAAACAGAAAATCTGTTTCGGGACAGATTTTGATGAATTTATTAAGCAGAAAGATAATGAACATAGACTACATTTGCATAATGGCATAACAAAAATTCACTGAACAATGCTAACTATCTAGGGGAAACAACAGTTGGGAAACTGAATGCATGATTCTGGGGCTGGCAAGATTGCCCATTGACTGTATATAATTATGACACATGATCTTAAAGGGAGGAAAAATACTCTAAATGCATTCTTCTACTCTCACTTATTTCAAATATCTTTTTCATTTTATTACTCCAATAAACCCAGACCAAACTCATTGCCATCCAGTCGATTCCGACTCATGGCGACCCTATAGGACAGAGTAGAACTGCCCTATATGGTTTCCAAGGAGTGGCTGGTGGATTCAAACTGCCAACCTTTTGGTTAGCAGCCATAGCTCCATTATTCCAATAGAATAATTAAAATTAAATTTTCTAATAGAAAAATTTTCAACATCCAGATTTGTCAGAGGCGTAGTAGTTCTTTCAAGGACTGTTTAAATTATAAAAGTCTCTTTAATAGACCAGTCCCTGGAGAAGGACATCATACTTGGTAGAGGGTCAGTGGAAAAGAGGAAGACACTCAATGAGATGGGTTGACACAGTGGCTGCAACAATGGGCTTAAATATAGCAATGATTGTGAGCATAGCACAGGACCCAGCAGTGTTTCGTTCTGTTGTACGTAAGGTCGCTATGAGTCAGAACTGACTTGATGGCACCTAACAACAACAAGACCTTTGAAGGCATTCGGGACTATAAATCATTTTTAATATTAAAAAGTTTTATTTCACCCTTGAAGGAAAATAATTTTAAGCTACTATGCTCCCCTCATAATTATTTATTTTGACTGTCAATTTTGGTAAATTTAACCAGATCATTTTCAGATTTCACTTTGTAAGTCAACTTTAGAAGACCTCTCTTCCCAGAAGATTCCCTTCTCTTAAAAATTAATAAATAAATGCTTTTACAGTGACTACATTTTGCAGTTTTAACTTCACGCTACTTCTGACAATTCTGAAAATAGTTATCCATATAAAATTTGAGGAGAAGTCTTCTTTCCTGGTACTGTTTCTATTCTGGGTTTGGACATTAAAATAGAAAACCAGATGTGATAGTTTGTCATCAAATAATCAAAGCCAATATTACTGAACTATATGACTAGTGTGATGGTTAAGATTGTGTGTCAACTTGGCTGGGCCACGATTCTCAGTGTTTATATGTGATCACCCCCATGACTGAATATGCTATGAGTAGCCAATCAGATGAAAGGGAATTTCCTTGGGGGTGTGGCCTGCATCTGAATATAAGCAGATGTTCTGGTTTTTGGCTCGCTCTGAATCCTGCAGCTGCCCCCTGTTTGTCTGACCTCCAGTTCTTGGGACTTGAGCTGTCAGCTTCTCTGCTGAACTTGGGATTCATCGATCTTCACAGCCTACGAGCAGAGCCCTGCTCTCTGACCTGCCGATCTTGGGTTTGCCATCCCCTGCAGCTACATAAATCAGTAGAAACGTTGTGGTCTTGCCTTCTGATGTTGGAATTCATTGACCTTCACAGCCTGTGAGCGAGAGCCCTGCTCTCCAACCTGCCGATCTTGGGCTCACCAGCTTCTGTGGCTGCGTGAATTGGGAGAAGCCTATATCCTGATCCACAAACTTGGGATGTTCTAGCCTCTACAATTTCATGAGCTGTTTCCTTGGTATAAATCTCTCTATATATACATTTATACACTTTCCTGGTTTTGCTTCTCTAGAGAACCCAGCCTAAGACAACGGGCATTGTGCTAACTATTATCGTAATAGTAATTGTTTCCTTCTACATCCCTGTGAGGTAGCTGCTACTGGTATCCTCATTTCACTTATGAGGAAACTGAGGCTCAGGAGATGTATCAATGTGCCTAAGGCCACATGACAGTAAGTGGTGGAGCCAGGCTTTGAGCTCATGTAATTGACTCCAGAGTCCAAGTACTTAATGATTGGTTCTTACTACTTCTCATTTTTGCTGTGCAGTTAATAAAGTAACAGAATTACTTCAGATTCCCCAACTTATTATGCCTTCTCCAGTTTCAGTGTTACCTCGTATAATGTGCCATAATGGCACTGTGTCTTACTATATGCTGCAGATTTTCCAATGTGATACACAAATTCACCACAAGATGGTGCCAATGAAGTGAGAAGCCATGTGCTGCTAGTATTTGACTTCAGGCTCAGATTAAATATAAATGTCAACAGAATAAGAAATAAAAAAAAAGCAGTCATAAAGAACTAGGGTGGACAGCGTCTTTTAGATGCATAAGGAATGAAAAAATTCACAACTACAAAAAGGGTAAGAGTTACTGACTCATAAAAGTTAAAAATAAAGATAAAAGATGAGCCTGTGTATTCATAAAGAAGTATGTGGGACAGATGTCAGAGACTCCCCAGAGGAAGGAAAACACCAAAGGAAATGAATTAAATGAGAGCAGGTGACTTAAAAAAAAATGAGACCAGCTGTATAATGATGTAGCTGGAGGGTCAAACAGACAACTGTTCAGTAAGATTCCACAGTAATACAGATGGATCAGCAAAAACCAGTCACTAGAAAATTTTAGAGAATCTTTTACTAGACCTCACTACTTCCTTTTCTAACCAGGGTAAGTAATATTATTTTACTTTTTCTTCAATATCAAAGGTAAAAACTACCTTGGAAGGAAGAAGCTTCGTGTTTTAGACATTTATTGAAGCAAGAATACACACTCTGCTACTATGTGATTCTTAGTGTGGTCCTTGGACCAGCAGCAGCAGCAGCATTACCAGAACCTGTTAGAAATGCCAATTATTTGGTCCTACTCCAGATTTACGAAGTCAGAAACTCTAGGAATGGGGCCTCCAGGTGCTTCTGATGCACCCAGATTTTGAGATTCACAGTATTACTTAAGAAAGAAAAGAAATTCTTCAAAGCATAATTTTTAATACAAAGATATTCGAAATTATATTCTAATATTACAGGAATATAATGAATGTTATCAAGACATTTAAACATGCTACTGATAAAAAGTTTTTAATAATGGAAAATGTCTATGATACAATAGTGAAAAAGTCAGACTATAAAATTGATCTCAATGATGTAAAAACAATTCTAGAAAAAAATAATAGAGGAAATGAGCAAAACAGTGGTTGCCTTGGAGTGATGAGATTATAAAACCAAAAAAACCAAAACAAAACCATACGCCATCGAGTCAATTCCAACTCATGATGACCCCATGTGTGCAGAGTAGAACTGCTCCATAGGGTTTTCAAGGCTGTGACTTTTTGGAAGCAGATTTCCAGGCCTTTCTTCTGAGGTACCTCTGGGTGGATTTGAGCCACCAACCTTTCAGCAGTCAAGTGCTTAACCATTTGCACCACCCAGGAACTCTTGATGAGTCCTTTGTGAGTATTCCTTCTTTCTGATGGGCCTTTGCCTGAGGGTGGAACCCATTTAGTCCCTTTGAATTATCATCCAATATTTCAAATAAAATATCCTCCTCAGAACAGGCCCTGAAATATTTACACCTCTGATGGAAAATAGATACCCAGCTCTCCTAGGGTGAAAAGTAACCTTCTTGTTCACATTGGTACGTCATGGCCTAGGCTTTCCCACAAACACCACTATGATCTCATCAACCACAGGATGTCCACTCCCACCTCATCCATTTGAACCATCTTCCCTCATACCAGAGCTTTTTATATACACCCTTTCTTATTTTGGTATTTCTTGCTGGGTCATGTTCTTCAAAATCCCTTCTTTCTCTGCCTTTCGCATTAAATGAAAGACAATTTTCCAATCCTAGAGCGTTTTTACATCCAAATACTCCCAGAAATACACCTCTGAAAGTTGTGGTTATAATAAAAATTGAATTCACTACAAAGGAGAGTTACTTCACTTTCTAGTGGAAAGATAGATCTGCATAGTTTGGTTTATTTCCTGTTGTTCATGGAAAAACATTGGTGGATTCTTCCACCAACATGGAAAAATGTCACAACTGTCATCGAGACCAACTGCATCAAGACCCAGAAAGAGACATAAAGCATAAAACCAAGCATGTGTCAGGTTGAAAGACAGAAACAAAAACTTGCCCGAGAACACTGCCAAGAAAACATTCTGTTAGAAGGAATGAAAACGATGATCAAAATTGGGCAGCAAATTACTGAACTTAAGGAAGCAGTTACCTCTACAAACATGAGACAAATGTAGAGATCCCAAGGCTCAGGCTAAAGAGAACAAGACTACAGAGGAGCAGATATATAGGTAGCAGCCCTCAGGAAAACGAAAATAAAATAGAAAGGAAGTGGCAAGCGATGAAAAAGCTTTTCTGTGGGAATAAGAAATGGGATGAAGGATATCAAGGTGCTATGTTTTCTTTCTTAATTTTTTTTTTATTGTACTTTAGATGAAGGTTTACAGAGCAAACTAGTTTCTCATTAAACAATTAACACACATATTGTTTTGTGACATTGGTTGCCAACCCCACGACATTTCAATGCTCTCCCCTTCTTCACCTCGGGTTCCCCATTACCAGCTTTCCTGTCCCTTCCTACCTCCTTGTCCTTGTCCCTGGCCTGGTGTGTCCATTTAGTCTCACTTTGTTTTATGGGGCTGTCTAATCTTTGGCTGAAGGGTGAACCTCAAGACTGACTTCCTTGCTGAGCTATAAGCATGTCCAGGGGCCATACTCTCAGACGTTTCTCCAGTCTGTCAGGCGAGTAAGTCTGGTCTTTTTTTGTGAGTTAGAATTTTGTTCTACACTTTTCTTCAGCTCTGTCCAGGACCCTGTATTGTGATCCCTGTCAGAGCAGCCAGTGGTGGTAGCCGGGCACCATCTAGTTGTACTGGACTCAGTTTGGTGGAAGCCAAGGTAGTTGTGGTCCATTAGTCCTTTGGACTAATCTTTCCCTTGTGTCTTTGGTTTTCTTCATTCTCCCTTGCTCCAGACTGGGTGAGGTCAGTGGAGCATCTTAGATGGCCACTCACAAGCTTTTAAGACTCCAGACACTACTTACCAAAAGTAGAATGTAGAACATTTTCTTTATAAACTATGTTATTTCAATTGAGGTAGATGGTCCCTGAGACCATGGTCCACACAGCCCTTAGCCTACCAATTTGGTCCCTCAGGGAGTTTGGATGTGTCTCTGGAGCTTCCATGACCTTGCCTTGGACAAGTTGTGCTGGCTTCCCCAGTACTGTATTCTGTCTTACCTCAAGGTGCTATGCTTTCATTAAAGATTCTAGAATGACTCAGCCCTTGCTATGCAAGGGTATCTTTTTATTTTGAAGTAAACATTAAAAAATCCGACAGCTAAAAAAATTCGTTATTTAAATATTTTTATTATTTAAAAAGGAAGGCCTGAAAGTAAATGAACTAAGCAGTCAGCTCACTGAGTTTGAAAGAGGACTCCTTCAAGAACATTCATGAGAAAAGAAATAGGAAAGACAAAAGTAAAAAATTAAGGAATTATAAGATAAAAACTATTAGAGTCACAAGTAAATCACCATTGAAAATTTCTCAGTGATGAAGGTATTGAAACTTGATGATAACTTGAGCATTCAGTTTCTGACCTAGAGGAGATAATAACAGGGCCCAGATAGGGTAGGGCAGTGGTCTCCATGATGACATTTGAAAAAATGTCTGGAAGCAAAAAGAACATTAAAACCCTGCTTAGTTGTATTTGATAAGGAATAAAAGGAAATGCAAACCTTTTGATTGGTCCCTATCTATCTCCTGGTGTCTTAAAATTTCCACCTCACTATGGCCAGATTTTAGAACCTAAATAAGGCCTAGCCAAAGACAGGGTGACAACTCCTTAAATAGAAAGTTTACTAAGGATACCAAATATAAAATAGATAAGCATTAATAAATTTCCTTCATAACAGCAAAACCCAGTTATAAATCACAAAAAATGCGTGATTCATAGGACCAACAAAAATTTTATATATGATAAACGGGGCACCACAAATAAATGGACAGGAAACATTATTTAATAAATGGTCTAAGAAAAATTGTTACATTATTTTGAAGAGAAGGTTAGATTTCCACTTCAAACTTTATGCAATAATAATTCCCTGGAGGATTTCACAGAGTTAACTTTTAAATAGAACTATAAGAAAACTAGAATAAATTGAGAAAATATACTAAATATCAGGTCTCAGATAGGGAATGATGTTCTAAGCATTAAAACAATGTAAGCAGTCACAAAGGAAAAGACTGCTAGATTTAGTATAAAAACCAAATTAATACTTCTGTATATAAAAAGTGAAACAAAATTAAACTATCAATGACAGCCTAGGAAAAACATTTGCTACTATATGACAAATGACAGTTGGGATGTCTCTTTAATGATAAAGAGCCAAGAAAAGTAATAGTAGCCCAGTAAAAAAGATGGGCAATGGACAAAAATAGATCATCACACAATAAAACAAAGTTTCCATTCAATTCATTCACAAATCTGGTTGGTCCTACCTCCAAAACATGTCCAGAATCTGACTACTTCTTACCATCTCCATTGCTACTACCTGGTCCAGGCCATCACCATTTCTCAACTGCATTATTGCAGCCTTCTAAGTGGTCAGTCAGCTGCCAAAACTTCCCCCCTTCAGTCTGTCCCCTCCACATAGCAGCCAGAGTAAAATCATAAAGGGTAACTCAGATGACATTCCTGGCTCAAAACCATCCCATATCGTCTCTTTTCTTTTAATTGTTGTGCTTCAGGTGAAAGTTTACAGCTCAAGTTAATTTCTCATACAAAAATTTCTGCATATATTGTTTTGTGACATTAGTTGAAATCCCCACAATGTAACAGCACACTCTCCTTTTTCACCCTGGGTTCCCTGTGTCCATTTAGCCAGTTCCTGTCCCTTCCTGCTTTCTCATCCTGCCTCCGGATAAGAGACGCCCATTTGGTCTTGTGTATCTGATTGAACTAAGAAGCACACTCCTCATGTGTATTATTTTTTGTTTTATAGTCCTGTCTAATCTTTGTCTGAAGAGTGGGCTTTGGGCATGGTTTCAGTTCTGGGTTAACACAGTGTCCAGGGGCCATAATTTTGGTGGTTCCTCCAGTCTCTGTCAGACCATTAAGTTTGGTCTTTTTATGTGAATTTGAGTTCTGTTTCACACTTTTCTCCCACTCTGTCTGGAGCTCTCGGTTGTGTTCCCTGTCAGGGCGGTCATTGGTGGTAGCCGGGCACCATCCAGTTCTTCTGGTCTCAGGCTGATGAGGTTTCTGGTTTATGTGGCCCTTTGTGTCTCTTGAGCTAATACTTTCCCTGTGTCTTTGGTGTTCTTCATTCTCCTTTATTCCAGGTGGTTGGGACCAATTGATGCATCTTAGATGGCCGCTTGCAAGCTTTTAAGACCCCAGACACCACTCACTGAAGTGGGATGCAGAACATTTTCTTAATAAACTTTGTTATGCCAATTGACCTAGATATCCCCTGAAACTATGGTTTCCAGGCCCCAGCCCAAATCTTCCCATTTCAAAGAATAAAAACTAAAGTGCTTACAGTGATCTTGCCCCACACCCTATGTCATCCCGTCATCTCCCTCACTCTACACCAGCTACACTGGGCTTATTGCTGTTCCTCAAACACACCAAGTATGTTCCTACTTCAGGAATTTTGCACTTGATGTTTCTTCTGCCTGGAATATTCTTCCCCATAATACGGTTCACTCCCTCTTTTCTTAGGGTCTCTGCTTAAATGTCATAATATTGATGAGACCTTCCCTGTCTACCCTATGTAAAATAGTAACCACAGGCTTTTCTGCTCCAACATGTAAAGAGCTTGGAAATCATCACTCCCGTCCTGACAACAAGAAAAAAGATGAACAAACTGAAAAGCAACAACTCTTTTCAGAGAATTGAGGTCACAGGGCAAACCACCACCCTAAAACTGGAGAGACAGGCAAATATAAAGAATCACATCTTACTGGGAGAAGAAGCCCCATCAGGTTCTCAGGGTGAAGATAAAGAAACATCTCCTCGAGCTTCCAGCCGGTGAGGAGTAAAGTAACCATCCTGAAATAAGTCCAGAACACTCTATTCTTCTTAACAATGGCCTTCCCTCAAGGGGAGCTATTTTATCAGAGAATAACTGACTTTGGGGAAGGGAAATAACCCAGCTCCAGCCCCTTCTAACCTTCAATGTGGGGGAAGGGAAATAACAAACTTCGGTCCTCTCTAGACTTTCTTTCTCAAAAAAAAAGTTGAGAAGCACGTGTGAAGGTCACAACCCAGGGACATGGCTCACTAAAAGAATGAGAGCTAATCATAGGATTATAGAATGCTTCCCTTCCCCCCATATCTTACCACTATGTCAATAATGCTCCTACACAAGATAGGGGAAAAAATACAGCCAAATATTTACATATGAGTTAACACCAATTTTACACAATCCCTTCTAGAAAATAGAAGAAGAGAGTACACTTTCCAACTCATTTTATGAGGCCAATATTACTGATACCAAAACCAGACAAAGACACACACACACACACACAAATAAAACTACAGACCAATATCTCTAATGAACATAGATGCAAAGATCATGAAACAATACTAGCAAATGAAATCCAGCAATGTATTAAAACAAAAATCATACATCATAATCAAGTAGGACTTTTTTTCAAGTGTGAAAGGCTGGTTCAACATTTAAAAATTAATATAATCTTCCATATCAACAGGCTAAGAGAGAAAAATTATATGATCATGTCAACTGATGCAGAAAAAATATTTGATAAAATCCAACACTCATTCACGGTAAAAATGATAAAAATTCTCAACAAGTGGATTAGGAGCTTGGCTGTTAACCAAAAGGTCCGCAGTTTAAATCCACCAATCACTCCTTGAAGACCCTATGGAGCAGTTCTGCTCTGTCCTAACTCTGTCATATACGGTCTCTAGGAGTTGGAATCAATTTGATGGCAAAGAATTTTTTTGGTTTACCTCAACTTGATAGAGTATCTACAAAAATCTAAGCTAACATCATGCTTCCCCCTAAAATTGGGAATAAGGCAAAGACGTCCACTTTTGCCACTCTTATTCAACATAGTACTGGAAGTCCTAGCTACAGCAATAAAATAAGAAAAAGAAATAAAAGGCATACAGACTGCAAAGAAAGAAATAAAACATACCCTATTTGCAGAGGACAAAATTGATTGTCTCTGAAAACAAGGAACCTACAAGAAAATTCCTAAAACTAGTCAGTGAGTACATCAAGGTAGCAGGATACAAGACATACACATAAAAACCAGCCACATTCCTATATACTAATAATGAACATGTGGAAACCGAAATTAAAGGCACAATGTCATTTTTAAATTGCTCCAAAAAATTAATACTTATGTTTACATTTAGCAAAACGTATACTGCATCAGCATGCTGAAAATTAAAAAAAAAAAATTATGATTAAAGAAATCAAAGAAGACCTAAATAATTGGAGACACATACTGTTTTCATGGATTGGAAGACTCACCATAGTAAAGATGTCAATTCCCCCCAATTTGAACTATAGTTTGAAAGTAATTCCTATATTTTTGGTAGAAATATACAAGCTTATTCTAAAATTTTTATGAAAAGCCAACTGATATTTGACAAAGGTGTAAAAGCAATTCGATGGAGGAAGGATAGCCTTTTTAACAAATTGTGCTGGAGCAACTGGGCATCAATAGGCCAAAAAAAAAAACAGACTCTCAAACTTAACCCTTTATACAAAATGTATCATGGACTTGGATGTAAAACTATAAAACTTTTAGAAAAAAACTATAAAAGTTTTTAGACTTGACACCAAAATCATGACTAATGAAAGTAAACTGAACCTCATTAAAATTAAAAACTTTTGATCTGTGAAAGACAAGCTACAGCCTGGGAGAAAATATTTGCTAACTGAACATCTGACAAAGGACTAGTATTTACAATACATAAAGAACTCTCAAAACTCAACAATAACAAAACAAACAAGCAATTAGAAAATAGGTAAGAACATAAACAGATAATTCACTGAATAGGATATACAGATGTCAAATAAGCATATAAAAAGATGTTCAATATCTTTAAACATTAGGGAAACAAATTAAAACCACAATGAGATAGTACCACATACTTATAAGAATGGCTAAAGTAATGCATGGTAACAACACTAAATGCTGACAAGGATATGGAGAGACTAGATACAATGCTGGTGGGAATATAAAGTAGGACAGCAGTGGTTAAGAGCTTGGCAACTAACCAAAACGTTGGTAGTTAGAATCTACCAGCTGCTTCTTGGAAATCCTATGAGGTAGTTCTACTCTGTCCTACGCTCTGAGTCAGAATTGAGGGTATGGCAACAGGTTTGCTTTTTGTTTTTTTTGTTTTTTTTTTAATACTGGAAAACAGTTTAGTATTTTCTTATAAAACTAAATATGCAATTAACATACAACCCAGCAGTTGTACTCTTGGGCATTTATCCCAGAGAAATGAAAAAACTTCTGTTCACACAAAAAACATACACAAGTGTTTATAGCAGCTTTATTCTTAATAGCCCTAAACTGGAAACAACCCAGATGTCCGTCAGCAGGTGAATGGTTGATCAAACTGGTACATCCATACCATGGAATCCTTACTCAGCAACAAAAAGGAACAGACCACTGACACACACAAAAACCTAGATGAATCTCCAGGGAATTATGCTTTGTGAAAAAAGCCATTCCCAAAGGTTGCACACTGTATGAATCCATTTATATAACATATTTGAAGAGACACAATTTTAGAAATAGAGAACAGATTAGTGGTTTCCAGGACTGGAGATGAAGGGTGCAGGATGCTGGAGGAAGGTGAGTGTGGTTATAAAAGAACAACATGAAGGATCCTTGGGGTGATGGAACTGTCCTGTATTTTGACTGCGGTGGGGCATGTTGTTGTTGTTGGGTTCTGTCAAGTCTATTTTGACTCATAGCAACCCCATGGGACAGAGTAGAACTCCTCTATAGGGTATTCTAGGCTGTAATCTTTGTGGAAGCAGATTGCCAAGTCTTTCTCCCACAGAGCCATAGGATGGGTTCAAACTGCCCGTCTTTCTGTTAGTAGCCAAGCATTTACATGTTGAGCCAGCAGTGCTCCTTGTGGTGGGGCATATGCACATGTTAAACTGGGGAAATGGGAACAAGATCAGTGGATCGTATCAATGTCAATATCCTGGTTGTGACGAACTCTGGTCGTGCAAGATTCCACCATTGGTGCAAGCTGGGTAAAGACTACATGGCTTCTCTCTGTATTATTTCTTGTAACTGCATGTGACCCTATAATTATCTTAAAATATAAAGTTTATTTTGACCTTCATTCAATTCAAATCAATTAAACTCAATTTAAAACATATTTACTGAATACTTAGCATGTGCTAGGCAATGTGCCCAGAACTGGGCAAAAGTTATGAAGAAGACAGACATCATCTCTCTCCTCACAAAGTATATAATCTAGCAGGCAGGAAATATGAGACTGGCTGGGAGGTGGAGAGGCCATCTAGTCCTTCTCAAGCTTTAATATGCACACAAATCCCCTGGGAATCTTGCAAAGATATGGAGTTTTATTCAGTGTTTCTGCAGTGGGGCCTGAGATGATGTATTTCTAAAAAGTTCTAATCAACCTTGGTGGTACTGATGCTATATCTTAGAGGACACTGTAAGCAGCAAGGATCAAGTCCTTGGGCATTTGCCTCCAGGTGGAATAAAACAAAAAAGACTTCTGGGTTCACTTTAAGACTTCCATATTTAAAGATTACATATTATTTCTATTGCTTCCCTGCATCCTTATTTCTATACTTAAGCTTTGCTAAAATTAACAACTATAAATAACATTGATTGAGCACTACTATGGAAACCCTGATGACGCAGTGGTTAAGAGCTATGTCTGCTAACCAAAAGGTTGGCAGTTCAAATCCACCAGCTACTTCTTGGAAACTCTATGGGGCTATTCTACTCTGTCCTGTAGGGGTGCTATGAGTCAGAATCAACTTGACGGCAACTAGTTTGGGTTTTTTTTAATGTGCAAGTGGGGGCAGAGGTTGTTCAGTGGTAGAATTCTCACCTTCCATGTGGGAAACCAGAGTTCGATTCCCAACAAATGCGTCTCACGCACAGTTGCTACCCACCTGTCATGGAGGCTTGCACGTTGCTATGATGCTGAGCAGGTTTCAGTGGAGCTTCCAGACTAAGACAGACTAAGAAGAAAGGCCCAGCAATCTACTTCCAAAACTCAGCCAATGAAAATTCTATGGATCACAATGGTTTGATCCACAACCTGTCACAGGGATGGTGCAGGGCAAGGCAGCATTTCGTTCATTTGTGCATGATGTTGCCATGAGTCAGGGGCTGACATGACAACAGCTAAAAACATATGCAGCTACTTGCGTTTTCTCATTTAGTTCTCATAATAACATTGTAAGGTAGGTATTATTATTATGCTGATTTTACAGATCAAAAACTAAGGCTTAGAAAGATTAATTGGGTTTCTCAAAGTCACCCAGCCAGTAAATGGCAAATCTGGACTCAATCCCATTATGATTGCAAAGCCTATCTATACCATATAGCTTGCTTAGCTTTCCATGTATACTAAGCAGTCTCTTCGGAGGTTAAGTGTCTTAGTTTCTTCATGTTGCTGTAACAAAAATATCACAAGTAGGAAGTGAGTGGCTTTAACCAACAGAAATTTATTTTGTCACAGTTAGAAGGCTAGAAGTCTGAACTTAGGGCACCTGCTCTAGGGTAAGGCTTTCCCTCTGTCAGCTCTGGGGGGAAGGTCCTTGTCTCTTTTCAGCTTCTGTTTCTCAGTTCCTGGGTGATCTTCATGTGGTGTGGCATCTAGCTTCCCCCATCTGTTCTTCCTTCTGTGTCTAATCTGCTCTTTTTGTATTTTAGAAGTGACTGGTTTAAGATACCCTAAAATGATATGGTCTCATTAACATAACAAAAGAAAACTCTATTCCCAAATGGGATTACATCCACAAGTACAGGGGTTAGGATTCCAAGACATATTTTGGGGGGACACAGTTCAATCCATAACAGTAAGTTTCTAAAATTTTCCTTAAAAGAAAAACAAAAAGTTGGTGTAATCCGAGCACACTTACAGGGCAGATGCTGAGTTTCACTAATAATCCTTAGCGTAGTTTTGATGCATTCAGATTTGGGTGTTAGTCAACTAAATTTTGTTTTTAATGCCTTTTTGTGTGTGTCATTTTAGTACCACAGAGGTGACATCCTATTGAAACTGGAGTGGTGCCTCTCCGTTGTATCTGTCTGTGGTTAACTCCAAGTTATTTAAGACTCATATTATCATAGTAACGTGGATGTGATGCTGTTTGTCTCACAGGATTATTAAGTCATCATCTTCTTTTTTTTTAATCGGGGAAGCCTTTGTTTGTAAGGAACTCCAATAGTTGGTGAACAGCTTTCTTCCAAAAAATGTTTAAGCAAATAAGAGAACCAAAATTGTTGTTGTTGTTAGGTGCTGTCAAGTCACTTCCGACTTAACAGCGACCCTATGTACAAGAGAACAAAATACTGCCGGGTCCTTCGCCTTCCTCACAGTCGTTGCTGTGTATGAGCCCATTGTTTTCCTAGATTCATACTTTGTACATTCCACGTTCCGATTATTAATGGATGTTTGCAGCTGTTTCTTCTCATTTTGAGTCATGCCACATCAGCAAATAAAGTCCCGAAAGCTTTACTCCATCCATGTCATTAAAGTCGATTCTGCTTTGAGGAGGCGGCTCTTCCCCACAGTTGCCAGATTTAGCAAATAAAGAAACAGGGTGTACACCAATGTTCATTGCTGCATTATTCACAATAGCCAAAAGGTGGAAACAACCCAAGTGTCCATCGACAGATAAATGGATAATCAAAATGTGGCTTATACATACAATGGCTTATTATTCAGCCATAAAGAGACATGACATTCTGATACATACTACCACATGGATGAACCTTGAAAACACATGCTAAGTGATATAAGCCACACACAAAAGGGCAAGTATTGTATGCTCCCACTTACATGAAATGTCTAGAATAGGCAAATTTATAGAGGCCAAAGTTAAGCACTGGTTTCCAGGGGCTTGGGGGAAGGAGGGATGGGAAGTTGTTGTTTAAGGGGTACTTAGTTTCTGTCGGGGATGAGGAAAAACTTTTGGAAATAGTGGTGACGATCGCACAACATGGTGATTGTAATGTCTCTTGAATTACACTTAAAAATTGTTAAAGTGGCAAAATTGTTATGTATATTTTATCACAATAAAATTTTAAAAACACCGTAAAAATACAGGCTGCCTATACAATATTCATGAAGCATTAGTAGTTCAGTGGTAGAGTTCTTGCCTTCCGTATGGGAGACCTGAGTTCGATTCCCAGACAATTGCACCTCACTCGCAGCCACCATCTGCCAGTGGAGGGTGGTGTGTTGCTATGATGCTGAGCACCTTTCAGTGGAGCTTCCAGACTAAGACAGACTAGGAAGAAAGGCCTGGTGATCTACTTCCAAAAATCAGTCAGTGAAAATTCTATAGATCACAACTGTCTGATTCATAACTCATCATGAGGATGGCGCAGGAACAGGCATTATTTTGTTTTGTTGTGTATGAAGTCACCATGAGTAGGGGGCTGACTCAATGGTAGCTAACAACAACAACATATAATATTTGGGACATACTTATACTAAAAATATGTTCATTATTTAACTGAAATTCTAATTTAACTAGGCACCCTTTATTTTATCTGGTAAACCTAACCTACATCCATTTTGAATTTATAGAACTTTGATGGTTACATTACCACAAACGTTATTTTAGACAGTGCTTCTTAACCTTGACTGCAGATTATAATCACCTAAGAAGCTAAAACTTCAGGGGTGGGACCCAGGCATTAGCAATTTTTAAAGAATTTCCCGCTTCTTCCTCCCACAACCAGGTAACCTTAATGTGCAATCAAGTTTAGAAAAACTGATTAATGCTTTCAGGTGCTTAAATAGTCTCCGTTTTACACAAAGCTCCATAAAATCAATGATGCAGTTTCTCAAAATAATTACTATCATTTAATTTAACGTCTTTCAACACACTGTCTTAACTTGACAGTTGTTAGGTGCCATCGAGTCGCTTCTGACTCATAGAGACCCTATGTACAACAGGATGAAACACTGCCTGGTCCCGCGCCATCCTCACAATCATTGTTATGCTTGAGCCTGTTGTTGCAGCCACTGTATCCACTCATCTTGTTGAAGGTCTTCCTCTTTTTTGCTGGCCCTCTACTGTACCAAGTATGATGTCCTTCTCCAGGAATTGGTCCCTCCTGATAACATGTCCAAAGTATGAGACAAAGTCTCGCCATCCTCACTTTTTTTTTTTTTTATTGTACTTCAGGTGAAGGCTTACAGAACAAATAGTTTCTCATGAAACTGTAGTACACATATTGTTTTATGACATTGGTTAACAACCCCACGACATGTCAACCATCTCCTTTCTTGACCTTTTT
>NW_004443995.1:12815028-12852471 GCF_000243295.1 Trichechus manatus latirostris
TGACAATGGTTAACAACCTCACAACACATCAACACTATCCTTACTCAACCTTGGGTTCCCTATCAGCAGCTTTCCTGTCCCCTTCTGCCTTCTGGCCCTTGTGCTTGGACTGCTGTGCCTCATTAGTCCCATTTGGTTTTATGGGGCTGTCCACTCCCCTCGCCATTCTCACTTTTAAGGAGCATTCTGGCTGTACTTTTCCCAAGAAAGATTTGTTCCCTCTTCTGGCAGTCCATGGTGTATTCAATATTCTTTACCAACACCATGATAACGTGACAGTAATATGTGCAATATGTCTGACATGACCCCATTACTTTGCTCCTTTGTTTTTGTACTACATTACTTTGGAAATGTTCAAGCTTCCTTTCTTTCCGTTCAAGAAAGAAATTGCTTAAGTTTATGGTATCAAAGCAAGCAAAAGCTCTTCCTTAAGCTGAGACGAAAAAGCAATTCAATGTATTTTTTAAATTGTCTTTGGTGACAAAGTTCTATTTCAAAGTAGAAGGCAAGAGATAATATTAATAAAGAAAACAGATCATATAAAACATACAAGCAGTTACCCTGAAGCATAATTCAATATTTATCCAATTCTTTGTGAATTTTTGCTGAACTTGGAAAGAGTAGCTTTGGTCTTGACTAATGCTCCACTGTCTATGACAAATATTCTGAGTCCCTTTTACACTCAATTTAAACATGCTTCTTTTGTTTCTCTTCAATTTTACAAGAAAGGGAGAAAAGACTGAACTGCTGAGTGTTTCATTTTTGATCTTATGCGCTATTTCAGCTTCTCAGGATAAATGAGCAAAGTCTGTTTATTTAATTAAAATGAACCCATTGGCTGTGTTAGCCTGTCTTCTTACTGATAGTGCCCGCGACTGCACTATCGCATTACCTCTGGGTGGACTCAAACTTCCAGCCTTCCAGTTAGCAGCTGAGCCAGTTAACTGTTTGAACCAGCCAGGGACTGTGCCTCCAAATACCCTGTGGTTATTGATCAGCTCAAATTACTGATTAGAAAGGAAACTTATGCTAAAGCTGGTAATCTCAATGGGAAAGCCAGCTGGTCATGCAGCCGACCTAGGGGCATTATCTTGACAACTGCACCAGACTTTATCCAGGGTCCATTCTTCTGCCTAGCACACTCACAGTTTGATTTATAATGTCTCCGGTACAGACTCCGAAAAAAAGGCCTGGTAACCTACTTCTGAAAATCAGCCAGTGAAAACCCTGTAGATCACAACAGTCTGATCCAGTTGTACATGGGGTCACCAAGAGTTGGGGGCCAACTTGATGGCAGCTAACAACAACAACAGGCAGAGACTCATGTTAACCACATTCACAGAGACTAGTGTATGTGACCAGAAGGACAATTTATTGACTGGTTGTAAAAATAACACGCACTTGTCAATAATTCTCTCTCTCCATGCACATCTCCATTTGAGGCCAAATTTCAATCAGAAGAAGAATTAATTAGTTAACATTAGATATTAATGGCTAGCATCGTCAATTTATAATACCTTAATACACCCAGTTCCATTTTAGGATTTTATCTCTCGCATTCCTGATCACCAGTTTTGATTGATACATGCTTTTTTTTTTTTGTTTTTGAATATGATAAAACATTCAATCAGGCTACAGTCAAGTATTGCTGGGAAGGAGTGTATTTCTTTATCTGCATGATGATCTTGGCGATTGATGAAACGATGCTTCACAGGTGAACCCTGCATCATTGGTTCCCCAGTTTGTCTACAAAGCAAAAAAATCAAACCCATTGGCATCGAGTTGATTCTGACTCATAGTGACCCTATAGGGCAGAGTAGAACTGCCCCATAGGGTTTCCAAGGAGCTGCTGGTGGATTCAAACTGCTGACCTTTGGGTTAGCAGCCGAGCTCTTAACCACTGCACCACCAGGGCTCCAATTTGTCTATAGAGTGAAAGAATTTAGTTCATGTTCATTTTGTAAATTTGAAATGTAAGATCATTTTATTTTACAGAAATCTAGTTATGTACTAAATAATCATTAACCAAAAACAAAACATAGCAACCCTATAGGATAGAGTAGAACTGCCCCATAGGGTTTCCAAGGCTGAAAATCTTTAAGGAAGCAGACTGCCACCTCTTTCTCCCACGGAGTGGCTGGTGGGTTCAAGCCTCCAACTTTCTGGTTAGCAGCCAAGGGCTTAACCACTGTGCCACCAGGGCTCTTTCAAATAATCATTATGTCCCTAAAAGTTGTTCATCTCAGTTAACATTCACTTAAGGGTGCACTTGGTCTTGGCTATTGAATTGTATGTATTTAAATGCTATTTACAGTTGTTAGTTTTACATTTTTTTATTATTTGGTGTGATAGCTAATTCACAGAAAGAAGCCTATAGCTTAAAAGGAGCAAAGTGTAAAAGTAGTCACAAAAATTGTAAAGTAAAATGTAGCTATGAAAAATAGTGTACAAATGTAATGTTATGTAACAGAACAACACTATAAATGTAAACAGTGAACAAGAGTCCAATGCGAATGTTGAATGTGAAGCTGTATTTGCTAGAACAAGTGAATCTTGATGAATATGTGAAAATTGGATTTTATCGGACCAGCTATCAATTTGCCTCTAGTTTCTATTGCATTTCTGGTATGAAACTTTGTTAAAGAATGGCAAGAAGCCACAGAAGCTTTTGCATTGTTTTCAAAGTACAGTGACCTCTCTGATAAACCAATTGAGTTTTTCCTGAACAAGCACAAAATGATGCTTTCTAATATGAAATTGACAATTTTTGTCATTGAATAGTGGAGAATAGACCCAAAACTAAAGAAACATTATTCAGAGTTGTACCCCAAACAACAAATACTGTATATGCCACACAAAAGTTATAAAGCCAGCTACAAGTTTAATGATAATTACCATGCTCAGGAAGAAAATCTAATGAGCTCCTTGGAATTTTGTAATCAAAGTAGACTGTTGTACATCATACAATATTAATGGCATATAGCACGGAAGAGCAGTTTCTACCACGAGTATATGCTAGCAGATATTTAGTTTACATTTGGAAGGAATCACAGATGTGCAGAGTGTCAATCAGCGCTTGGCAGAAAGAAGAGGGCTCAGTGACTTATTGGTTGGTTTATTGCTGCAATCCCATGCTAAAGGAGATTTTTCATTTAGCTAGCAATTATTTTGTAAGCCATGATGGAGGCTGGAAAAGATAGTAATGTGTTCAACAATAAAAAGGGTTGTCCTTTTACCCATAGCTTTCTTCCTGGAAAATAGTTGGTGAAAGTAGTTAATATGTTCAAACTGTGGCCACCGAGTGTTTATCTTTTAAGAATTCTTTGTGAAGAAATTGGCAGCAAGTATAAGACTCCTTTTCCACGCAGAAGTAAACAGTTTATTGAGATGAAAAATGTTTACACAAGTTTTTGAAATCAGGGATGAGATAAAAGCATTTCTTCATGAAACCAGTAAAGACAGTTAAAAAAAAAAAGTGATTTGTTCAAATGGCATCTCAGTGACATATTCTAATTTTTTAATAGCCTCACTCTATCATTGAGTATAAATACTATAATTTTTAATAGTGTGGTGATTGGCATTTCTTAAGAATACCAAACTGTGGTACAAATAGCTTAATCGACAAGTTGGATTTTTCTCAACACTTGATGTTTTTCATTTATCAAACAGTCAATGACATTATGGGATGTATTTATGTCCTTTCAAAAAAAAAAAAAGATAAAAAGAAAGCAATCCAAATGCTACCCCAAACCTGGAGAAACACTTTCCAAAGCCAAATGAAATCAAAGTGGAGTAGGTCTCCGTTTTCCATCATCTCTGAGGTTGGGACAGAGGACATTCTAGAGATTAAGTGCAAATGTTTTTCAACTTACTGCCTGATTTAATGCTGAATGAGAAATCATACCATACTTTCTGGGTAAATGTTTGAGCCATATATCTGGAATTATCAGACAGAGACCCTGAACAATTTTGCCAACCTGATGACCAATAATTATGATGAGGATTTTCTATTTCAGTAGAAATAGAGTCTACCATTTGTCTGTCAGTCTGTAGTACTGTGGTGGCTTGCACGTTGTTATGATGCTGGAAGCTATGCCGCCAGTATTTCAAACACCAACAGGGTCACCTATGGTGGACAGGTTTCTGCAGAGCTTCCAGACTAAGACAGAATAGGAAAAAAGGTCTGGTCAAATACTTCCAAAGGTTAGCCAGTGAAAATCCTATGGATCATAACAGAATGGTGCTGACAGAGCCAGAGGGAGAGCCTTCCCCTACATCCGGTGTCCTGAATTCAGACTTCCAGTCTCCTAAACAGAAAATAAATCTCTGTACTTTAAAGCCATCCTCTTGTGGTATTTCTGTTACAGCTACATTAGGTAACTTAGACAGGAGGTGAAAGCTGGAACTCCTTGTGGTTTGCATTGGAAGGGTCTTTCCCAAAGAGCTTCTTTCCCACCTAGAAGAATTCTGTGGTAGGCACTTCCAGTGTCAGGCTACAGAAGCACGTTTGTTGCCATTTGTTTGATAGTTCTGTATTTATTTCTGTACATTAATTCATTAGGCATATTAAGGTGTAAGCCTTGGCTCTGGAATTAATTCTTTAGAAAAAAACAAAACACCATTGCCATCGAGTCAATTCTGACTCGTAGGGACCCTATAGGACAGAGTAGAACTGCCCCCATATGATTGCCAAGGCTGTAATCTTTATGGGAGCAGACTGCCACATCCTTCTCCTGGGGAGAGGCTGATGGGTTCAAACTGCCAATCTTTCAGTTATGAGCTGAGCAGTTAACCACTGTGCCACCAGGGCTCATTCTTTGGGCAAAATAATCAAAATAAGAGGCCTTTGGGACTTACAGATAGAGGGTCTCCTCAGAATTTACCTGAAGACCAAAAAAAAATCATTGCCGTTGAGTCATTCTGACCCATAGTGACCCTATAGGACAGAGTAGAACTACCCCATAGGGTTTCCAAGGAGCGACTGGTGGATTCAAACTGCTGAGCTGTTGGTTAGCAGCCGAGCTCTTAACCACTGTGCAACCAGGCCTCCATACCCAAAGACAGTATTCCCTAAATGGGAGCCATGGAATGTTAGTAGGTGTTCCATGAAAAAAAAAGAGGTCTGTGGTCAAGTAAGTTTGCAAAATGCTGCAGAACTTTTCAGAGAGCATTTTGTATTAACAAAAGCATGAGAATTGAGGTTACGGTTTTTTAAAATGTTTCTAACATTGTGATAGGTCTTAAAATGAACCTCATTTTTGTTTTTCAGAGAGCATTTTATGGGATGTGTGTTCTGGGGAGCACACTTTGGGGAAGATTGACCCTAATGAGTCATTTATGTTGGCATTTATTTGCTTCTAGTCTGTTTTGTGTGATTACTGCAAACATCAGTGGCTGATTGCTGTCAAGTGATCTGAACCCTTTTTGTTATAAAGTATCTTTATTTTTTTCTTATTAAAAAGCAATTGAAAATGTCCTCCACTAACCAATCTAAGTGCAAAGACTATATGTCTCTTGACACCACTGTATCTCCAGTACCTAGCCCAGTACTTTACATATACTCTTGCTCAATAAAAATTAATTGAATAAATGTTGAATGAAAAAATAATTTTAAAAAAGCAATGCAATTTTATTGAAGAAAAAAATGGAAACCACAGAGCACGGAAAAGATTAAAATAAACACCCAACATCCTACCAGCTAGGGGGTTAACAACTTCTATGTATCAATTCAGCTCTTATTATAATAAATATCTACCCATTTATTTACAATGGGACCATTCAGTACACATTTTTTTTATTGTACTTTAGAGGAAGGTTTACAGAGCAAATTAGTTTCTCATTGAACACACATATTGTTTTGTGACATTGGTTGTGTGTGTGTTTTTTCTTGTAACCTGATTTTTAAATTAACAATCTACTGCAAACTTCTTCCCATGTCAATACATATTAATTCACAATATAATTTTTTTATTCAAAAATTTTATACACAAATTGTTTTGTGACATTAGTTGCAATCCTCACAATGTGTCAGCACCACAATATAATTTTTAATGGCTAAAAACATTCCTTATTTTTAAATATATTTTTGATAAAATATTAACAAGCAGGTCCTAACTATTGGCAAGAAGTCCCTGGGTGGCACAGGCGGTGAAGTGCTTGACTACTAATGAAATGTTGGTGGTCCAAACCTACCCAGGGGTGCCTTGGAGGACAAGCTGGGCAATCTGCTCTGAAAGCACAGCCATGAAAACCCTAGGGAGTGCAATTCTCCTCTGCAACACCTTGGTCTCCATGAGTCGACGTCGACTCGATGGCAATTGGCAACTATTGGCACAGATTTCGTAGATCTAGGAAATACATATCTCTTATCTCCATTTTGTCTCTTTTGTGTTGCCCTTTTAAGGCAACTTTCAGTGAATGATCAGTCAGCCCTTCCACATCCCTCTATAGCTGCATTTTGACTATTTACGTATGTCAGGGCTGTATCAAGATTATGTGTGTCAATAACATGTTTGTTTATAAGGCCATTCTAAAACGAATACTGAAAAATGCCTATTATTTCTGAAACTCCTGCTTAGCAGCTCATATGTATTTATTTCTGCATTGATTGTTGTTTTCTTGTGCCCTCTGGAACTTAAATGGTGGTTAGCAACTGAAACACGAGGTTCACTACAGAAAATGGGAAAAACACAAGACTTCTTTCCAGGAAGGAATTTGGCTTTCAAATTAAAATGTGCATAGAGCACCAGAACTTTCCCAAAGATGATGCTATCTAAGTATTACCATGTGCCACCCAAAACCCTAGTTGTAATTATGTTCATATTTCAAAGGCCCCCGGAGATCAAAAGGGTTTGAGGATTGTACTCAGCTGGCAAACGCACTGTTTCTCAGGCAGGAAAGAATGTCGCTAGTGAAATGGAGCCTTTTCCCCTTTAGCCTTTTCAAATGACCCCAAATGAGGGTTCTCCCCCACCGTTTCAGTCCTCTTTCTTTCTTTTTTTTTTTTTTGGTTATTGCTTCAATACCACCCAAAGAAATCATTGCAGAGTAACATTTTCAGTTGAGTTTTGCTAAAATGCACCTGAGTTTTGATCCTTTGTCCATGGAGAGAGGGACCCCTCTTCTGGTGTAAAAACGAACTCATGTAAATGGGAGGACCAAGTGGAGACTTACTCAATGTTCTGAAGGGCAGAGTGTTTACTCAAATTAGAAATGAAAATCATGAACGTAATCAAGAAGGCTTTGTACATAAATTAAAAGATAGAAGTTTACTTCTTTATTTAAACAACACATGTGCAATTCACTTAAAGATATTATTGCTTCCAACCCATACACATTTCTAATCATGTACAAGAATAACCATAAATTGATAAACAAAGAATTAAAGATCACACTCTTCAAGAATGGGGCTGGCCTGGTTCTAAAAACTGTTTTGGATTATTGATCACATGTAAGTTTCCCCTTCCAATTTGCCAAATCATTCAAGCCAGCCTAAGATATGCTTCATGTCTAAGGGTATTTCTATAGACCTAGAAAATAGATCTTGTTTTTCCCCCAAAGAGTGCTTTTGTTGCCGGTAAATAAACACACACACACACACACACACACACACACACACACACAGAGGCATACTCACAAGCTTCTGTCTAGTTTCAAGAGCATTAAAAAACCCATTGCTGTCATGTCAAGTCCGACTCATAGGACAGAGTAGAACCGTCCCACACGGTTTCCAAGGAGTGGCTGGTGGGTTCGAACTGCCAGCCTTTTTGGTTAGCAGCCTGTCTTAGTTATCTAGTGCTGTTATAGCAGAAATACCACAAGTGGATGGCTTTAACAAAGAGAAATTTACTTTCTCACAGTAAAGTAGGCTAAAAGTCCAAATTCGGGTGTCAGCTCCAGGGGAAGGCTATTTCTCTCTGTTGGCCTTCTCATCAATCTTCCCCTGGACTAGGAGCTTCTTTGCGCAGGGACCCCAGGTCCAAAGGACACACTCTGCTCCTGGCACTGTTTCTTGGTGGCATGAGGCCCCCCTTATCTGCTCGCTTCCTTTTCCTTTTTATCTCTTGAGAGATAAAAGGTGGTGTAGCCCACACCCCAGGGAAACTCCCTTTACATTGGATCAGGGGTATGACCTGGGTAAGGGTGGTATTACAATCCCACCCTAATCCTCTTTAACATAAAATCACAATCATAAAATGGAGGTCAACCACACAATACTGGGAATCATGGCCTAACCAAGTTGACACATATTTTGGGGGGACACAATTCAATCCATGACACAGCCTGAGCTCTTAACTACTGTGCCACTAGGGATCCTAAAGGAATGTTTAATTAATGCTCAAAAAATACTGTTGATAGAAACCCTGTTCTTCAGTCAGTTTGTTTCTCCCAGAAACAAGCAAACAGAAGTTTACTTGTCAATACAGAATGTATATTTTGGCTTTCACTTAAAATGACCTCATAATCTTACTCACAGGTGCTTAGTTGTTCCCTTCTCTCTCTCCCTCGCCCTCCCCCACACCATATAGGCATAGCTATATATATATATATAATTAGATAATTAAAAAACAAACCCCTTGCTATGAACACCCCATGTGTTTCAGAGTAGAACTGCACTCCATAGGGTTTTCAGTGGCTGTAATCTTATGGAAGTAGATTGCCAGGCCTTTCTTCTGTGGTGCTGCTGAGTGGATTTGAACCTCCAACCTTTCGGTTAGTAGTTGAATAGGGATTATATCTGTATTTGCTCACTGTTATATCCAAAGCACCCTGGATCTGACATAAAATAGATGTTTAATTAACTATTTGTTGACTGAATGGTGATCATTGTATGCTGGAGATTGAAAAACAATTTATGCAGAATGTTATGGATTGAATTGTGTCCCTCAAAAAGATATATTGAAATCCTCACCTCCTGGAACCTGTGAACATGACCTTATTTGGAAACAGGGTGTATGAAAATGTTATCAGTTACATTAACATGAGGTCATACTGGAGTAGGGCGCATTCTAATCCAATCTGAGTGGTGTTCTTATAAAAAAGAAGAGAGACAGACAGAGGAAGGAGGCCACAGAGACAGACAGAGACAGGAGGCCACGTGAAGATGCATCTACAAGCCAAGGAATGCCTGGGGCTACTGGGAGCTGGGAGAGACAAGACAGGAACATGCCTCAGAAACTTTGGAGGGAGTATGGCTCTGCCGACATGTTGGTTTGAACTTCTAGTCTCCAGAAGTGTGAAACAATAAATTTGTACTCTTATAAGCTACCCATTTATTATATTTTGTCATGGCAGCCCTAGGAAATGAATCTGGTTGCCATTCAGTCAACCCCAACTCATGGGGACCCCACGTGTGTCAGAGCGGAACTGCGCTCCCTAGTGTTTTCAACGGCTGATTGTTCAGAAGTAGATCACTAGGCCTTTCTTCCAAGGTGCCTCTGGGTGGACTTGAACTTCCAACCACTTGGTTAGTAGTTGAGCACTTTAACTGCTTGCACTACTCGTGGACTCCAAGAAACTAATACAGTGAGTTAACATTTTTTTCATGTTGTGGGGATAGGAAAACTGTTCCATGATTCATGGCTATGATGATATATGCCAGTGCTGGAGCCTCTGACTGCCTCTGTCATTCACGTTCCACTGAAAGATGTTCTTAATAATGACTCTCTGACTGTAGGAAACTTACATTAATTTTGGGAACTATGGCCATGCTTCTTGTCCTTCAAGGTACAATCAAACCCCATTTGCCTCAGGTTGAGCTTTTGAAGATTTTCTTCTTGGCCCAGCTTCCGGTGAGTCAGAATTCCAAAGGAGAAGGTGGCAGACCAAAGCACATACAATGATCTACATCTCGCTCTGAGGCCCCGCTAATATTGTAGTAAAACAATTTAAAAGATTAAAAACAAAAAACAAACAAAACCATTGCCATCAAGTTGATTCCGACTCATAGTGACCCTATAGGACAGAGTAGAACTGCCCCATAGGGTTTTCAAGGAGCAGCTGGTGGATTCGAACCGTCGACCTTTGGATAGCAGCTGTCGCTCTTTCCCACTGCACCACCAGGGCTCCAAAAGATATAATTCCCCAGCAATAAAAGAAAGCGGGAAGGGAACCATGAGCAGATAAGAAAGTTCAACACATTTCTGGAATCCATGAAGTGGACGATGAGTGCTGACCACGGAGCAGAGTGGAGGAGGCAGCCTAGAGCACAGAAGGAAAGGGCTGAGTGATGGACATCACAGCACAGGAATGAGCGGTGAGGCAGAGAACAGAAGGACTGATACATAGAACACTCCTCTCATCTCCCTCCTGACTCCTGCTAGCAGAACCTCTGTAGTCCAGCAATTACTCTAAGAAAAAAAAAAAAAAAAAAGGAAAGATTCTTATTCAATAAGCTTTCTAGGAAGAACTACTGTGAGTCTTGGGACCCAAGAGTAAAGCCCTGTTGATTTTGACACTCAGGAATCCCCTAACATAATGGCTATGACAGGAAGCCTGCTGGTCAACAAGCCCCTCTCCTGTACTCAGAGCTTCTGACGGCCTTTCTATTGCATTAGTCTTCAGGATGAATGGACAATAAGCATTCAAGAGACATCTGACAAAAGAAAGCAACATCAAAGTCCAAGATTAAAAATAAGCAACCAACAACAGAAAAATTGATATTGAAGGAAGAAATCTATATTGAAGGAAGAAGAAATTAAAGAAGTAAAAGAAATTTCAGACAGATTTCTCAGAGTAATGATTCAAGAAATTAGTTTAGCCATAAAATAAGAAACCCGTTGCCATTGAGTTGATTTCATCTCATAGTTGATTCTGACTCATAGCGATCCTACAGGATAGAGTAGAACTGCTCCATAGGGTTTTCAAGGAGCAGCCAGTGGATGCTATAAAAAGAAACAATCAAGGAACAATAACTCTTGGAAATTAAAAATATGATATCTGAAATAAAAATTCAGTTGAAGGACTTGATGACAAAGGTGAACAAATTTTACAAAAATCTGTATTAGTTTCCTACTACTGCTGTAACAACTTATTACACATTTAGTGGCTTTAAACAACATAAATTTCTTATCTTACAGTTCTGGAGCCATAATTCCAAAATGGGTCTTACTGGGCTGAAATCAAGATGTTGGCAGGGCTGCGTTCCTTCTGAAGGCTCTAGGGAAGAATTTATTTCCTTGTCTTGTCCAACTTCTAGAGACTACTCACATTCCTTGGCTTGTGGCCCTTCTGCCATCTTCAAAGCTAACAGTGTAGAATCTTCTAATCTCTCTCTCTCATCTCTGCTTCTGTTGTCTCATTCCTTCTCTGCTTCTGACTCCCCTACCTCCTCTTTCTTTTATAAGGACCCTTGTGATTACATTGGGTCCACTAGGATAATCCAGGATAATTTCCCCATCTCAAAATTCTTAACTTAATCACATCTGGAAAATCCCTTGATTTCCAAGCAGCCGCTGGTGAATTCGAACTGCCAGTCTTTGGCTAGCAGCCGAGCTCCTAACCAATGAGCCAATATGTCTTGGAAGAAGTACAGCCAGATTGCTCCTTAGAAGCAAGGATGGCAAGACTTCGTCTCATGTACTTTGGACATGTTATCAGAAGGGACCAGTCCCTGAAGAAGGACATCATGCTTGGTAAGGTAGAGAGCCAGTGAAAATGAGGAAGACCCTCAGTGAGATGGACTGACACAGTGGCTGCAACAATGGCTCAAACATTGCAATGATTCTGAGGATGGCACAGGACTGGGCAATGTTTTGTTCTGTTGTACATAGAGTTGCTATGAGTTGGAACCAACTTGATGACACCTAACAACAACAACACCTAGATTAATTAGTGTTTGAATAACTGAGGACTGTAGCCTAGCCAAGGTGACATGTCAAAAAAGCCATCACATGCAGGCAAAAGAAAAGAAAGGGAATCAGAAACTACAAGAAAAACAAAAATTCAATTAGAAACTTATGGTCATAATACAAAGCAACCTAAAATGAAAATGTTATTTTGATTAAATAGTAGAAAACACAAAAGGGAAATCCATTTGAACTTGACTCCAGCAACATTTTCCACTGAGGGTCACAGGAGTTGTGACTTTGGAACCATGGAGGAAGATGGGTAATCAGAGCTTACTGTTTGGCTCCAGATGGACACAATTTACTGTTTATTGGCTTGGAACACTTAGAATCAACCTGTGGGCAAATCATAGGAGAGGCCACTACGCATGCAGTGTAAATGCCACCAATCTTGACATTGTACAATAAAACTTCAGGTTAGGAGGATGGCTAGAGAATTTGAAGGCAAGGTTGGCTAGAGAATTTGAAGGCAAGGTATGAGAACTTACGTCTTTATCTCAACAGCATGAGCGGTCCTGAGACGCTGTCTCCAATTGATGGAGCGAGAAATGGAGATTTAAGGTTTGGAGATATGAAAAAGGAAACAAGAATCATGAAATAGCTGGGTGGAGGCAGGAAGGGGATATGGGAGCCATATAAATTAGCTAAACCTTCTGTCATGGATTGAATTTGTGTCCCCCAAAAATGTGTGTCAACTTGGCTAGGCCATGATTCCCAGTATTGCGTGATTGTCTACCATTTTGTCACCTGATGTGATTTTCCTATGTGTTGTAAATTCTACCTCTACGAAGTTAATGAGGTAGGATTAGAGGCAGTTATGTTAATGAGGCAGGACTCAACCTACAAGACTAGGTTGTGTCTTAAGCCAATCACTTTTGAGATATAAAAGAGAGAATTGAGCAGAGAGATAGGGGACCTTCTACCACCAAGAAAGCAGTGCCGGGAGCAGAGCACATCCTTTGGACTCAGGGTCCCTGGGCCTGAGTAGCTCCTAGTCCAGGGGAAGACTGATGACAAGGACCTTCCTCCAGAGCCAAAGGAGAGAGAAAGCCTTCCCCTAGAGCTGGCGCCCTGAATTTGGGCTTCTAGCCTCCTACACTGTGAGAGAATACACTTCTGTTTGTTAATGCTATCCACTTGTGGTATTTCTGTTATAGCAGCACTAGATAACTGAGACACCCTCTATCACAGGAAGCTGATAAATCAAGAAAAAGCACTATAGGCTTATTATTTAGAGCTATAGAGATGGCGACCAAAAGCAAAACAATAACTTAATAATAACAATGGCTGCCTCAGGGCAGCAAAATTGGGAAAATGGAGAGTAGAGTCCAGGATTGTAAGTCATAAATTCTTCTGTACAATTAATCATGTGCTTGTAATCTTTAAAGAAAAAGAAATTTAAACAACTGTATTCGGAAAAAAACAAAAAACGGCAAACAAAAACAAAGAGCAGTGTGAGATATTAAAAGATGAAAGTTAGACAACAGAGCACGGTAGCTAATCACGTTATTTACAGTGGGAATCCAGGATTACCATCCAGGTTTCCAATGCCAAACTACGTCTGCAATGAAGCCCCACCAAGATTCATGTTTAGAGAGCACCTTGGCAGTTGAGTGTGGTAGCGCACACAGGTGGCCTGGAGATTGGGGAAGAATACTTGAGAACAAGTCAAGTATAATGTGGTAATAACCTAATATCTGATCCCTTTGTTGTTGTTGCTGTTAGTTGCCGTCCAGTAGGCTCCAACTCTTGGTGACCCCGTGTACAACAGAACAAAACGTTGCCCAGGTGTGAATCATCTTCATGATAGTTGCTATGCTTGACACTGTTGTTGCAGCCACTGTATACTCTGAATGCCTTCCAACCTAGGGGACTCTTCTTCCAGCAGTGTATCGGACAATATTTTATTGTGATCTGTAGAGTTTTTATTGGCTAATTTTCAGAAGCAGATCACCAGGCCTTTCTTCCTATTCTGTTTTAGTGCAGAGGCTCTGTTGAAACCAGTCTACCACGAGTGACCCTGCTGGTGTTTGAAATACTGGTGGCATAGCTTGAAGCATCACAGCAACACGTAAGCCACCACAGTACAACAAACTGACAGACAGGTGGTAGATCTGATCCCTAGTCAGTATATCAAAGGGCATTAGCTCCACTTCCTGGCTTTTCAGGCCATCTGCCTTTCCCCACGCCAAGCTTTCCTATTCAAAACATACACTCAGCTCAAAGAACACATCAACTTGACCACCATGGAAGGAACCTGGGGACAAGGAAGCATTTTGCCAGTGACTACACTCTGCAGGCGATTCAAGCTCCTGGTTAGTTGGAACTGTTCCGCCTTTTACTTCCTCTGTGCAGTTTCCTGGCAGCCCTGCTTCCTAGGCTAGATGAAATGCTGGCTCTTTCGAGAAGCCATTCTCAATAAACATTTGGTAAATAAATGCTTGCATATATGAACGAACGATTAAAAGCTGGAGGAATAAGGAGGAGCTTGGAAAAGAGCAGGTCAGAAAGCTGGTACCTCTAGGATTTTTGAAGGTGGGGGTGGCAGGTGGGGGCGTGAGGTGGGTACTTCGGGGAAATGGGACGATAAAAGGCAGACAACAGTCTTTTTCTTCCCCCTTTTCTTTTGCTATGCGTCATTAAACCAAAAACCAGTTGCCATGGAGTTGACTCTGACTCATAGTGACCTCATGTGTGTCAGAGTAGAACTGTATGCTCCATAGGGTTTTCAATGGCCGATTTTTTGGAAGTAGATCACCAGGTCTTCCTTTCCAGGCACCTCTGAGTAGACTCCAACCTCCAACCTTCCTGTTAGCAGCCAAGCACATTAACCATTTGCACCACTGGGACCCCTTCTCAGCAATATCAAGCTTTAAGTAGAATCATCATAGGCAGTTGTGCAACCCGGGTAGCACCTCTGGTTCTCCTTCAGTATTACTGAAAGTCAAGAACAAGAATACAGGATGATACACCCTTCTGGTCACTTCCATCAGCAATTCCGTCAAGGTGCTAACTCTGAAGGGGGCATATTTCCATTAGGAAGAGAAACGCATACCCCTTTTTTTTTTTTTCCTACTCCAAACCAAAGGGCAGTAATGCTTCTTTTTCCAGAGGAGTCAAAACAAAAATTTCCCGGGGAACTTCTGATTGTCATTTCCTAAAGAGAAAACCAAGTAATAAAACGCATAGGCCTTTAAAAGAGTCAAATAACTTGGCTCATGTATAAGCAAAGCAAGTCATCATTATTTCAGAAACCAAGAGCTTATGAAACTGCAATTTTAAAAGCTCAAACGCAGTTCAGTAATTTTATTATGAGATTTGCATTCTGACCTACAGTACAAATTTAAAAGGAATTTGAAGTGTCTCGAAAGTGTGTTTGTGGGAAAATGGAAGTATCGAATAGCACTCAATCATAGTTCAATTATATAATCTGGGGTAAAACAGAGATCAAATGTAATAAGCATATTATTTAGCCTCAGTTTTAAAGTGGTACCCTTTGGTATTATATTTAACTTAGAGAGGAGGACAAATGGAATACTCTGTCAATTTACGAAGCCTTTCCAAGGAAATTGCCAGAAGCATTAGGCTTCTCTGATGGGATGGCAACATGGCCAAGCAGTGTAAAGACTCCTGGAGACTGGATCCTAGACACAGCTCTGACACCAAGGTGCAGTGAGGCATCAGACTAATTGCCTCACTGCTTCAGGCCTCAGTTTTCTATGTCAAAGGTGGGGGAGGGGTGAATATTGAGCTAGATCTTAACCTTTTATTTGTCACAGATGTCTTTGAGACTCTAATGAAAGTGATGGATGGGCCCATCCATTCCCACACTTGCAGGAAAAACACACTTTGGTACTTACACAAAACATTTCACAATTTCAGGGGCATATGCCCCTTCTCCCCCTAAAGCTCACACATGGATCACGTGACCCTAGTCCCTCAAGCTGTTTCCTTCTATAACTCTAGCTTAATGCTGAACCAGACTGGGTCACATCCTCCACTCTTTTGGAAACTCCCTTATAGCGTTATGGTCACAAATATCCTTGATAAAAACTTGTTGAATTTAGTGTACATAAATTCACCTGCCTTCACGCATCACCTGTGTTTTTACTGGACAGTATTCTAAAGAAGGAACCTGGGCAGCACAATCATTAATCACTTGGCTGCTAACCAAAAGGTTGCAGTTAGAACCCACCCAGGGGCTCCGTGGGATAAAGACCTGGTGATCTGTTCCTATAAAGATTTCAGCCTAGAAAACCCTATGGGGCAGGCAGTTCTACTCTGTCACATGGGATTGCTATGAGTCAAAAATCGACTTGACAGCACCTAACAACATCAACAAGTATTCTAAAGAGGTGGAACATAAAAATCCAAGGAAAAAAAATCCAGGTCTTACATTCAGACTCAGAGTGAATCATGGTCAATACCAACCAGTTGCCGTTGAGTCGATTCTGACTCATAGCGACCCCACGTGTGTCAGAGTAGTGTTCTGCTCCACAAGGTTTCAGTGGCTGATTTTTTGGAAGTAGATCACCAGGCCTTTCTTCCAAGTTGCCCCCTGGGTGGCCTTGAAACTCCAACCTTTCTATTTGCAGCCAAGCTTGTTAACTGTTTGTACCACCAAGGACACAAATCATATTTAAAATAGCAGTTTCTGGGATACCAGTTTACTCAGCTAAAAAGAGAATGCTTTACATGAATTTATTCTTTCATTCAGACAAACATTTATTGACTACTTATTATATTTCAAGCACTGGGGTAATACCGGGGGTCCTAAGATAAATGCAATACAATCCTGTATCCAAGCAGCAGCTTGGGGTAACATGACCAGAAATTTATACTAGGAACATTTACTGACCACACTGGGGTATGTTGAGAGTGCTATGAGGGTATAATGGAGGGGATCCCACCTCTGCCTGAGACAGGTGTCAGGGAAGCTACACTGAAAAGGTGACGCCTGAAATATTTCTTGAATGATGAGTTAGAATTTTCCAGGCAGCAGCAGGACCTCTCAGACAGGAGACTGTGTAAGGGCAAGTGGTTGTGAGAAAGCACGATAAGGATGACACGCTGTCCAGGGTGGCTGGAGCTCGAGCCCACACGCGTACGTGTTAAGAGCAGACAGGAAGAGCCAAGGCTGTGGAGGCTCTCGGTGTGCACGGTCTCATTGTTACACATGTCATATATGGGTGATAGGGACTTACTAAAGGATTTTCTCCAGAGTAGCATGATATAGGGATGTGGGATACCCAAGTTTGATTCCAGCCTATGCACCTCACATGCTACCTCGCCCCTCTGTGTGTTGCTGTGATGTTGAACAAGTTTCAGTGGCGCTTCCAGACTCCTCTGGGGGTGGCGCAGGACTGGCAGCCTTCTGTTCCATTGTGCATGGGATCGCCTTGAGTTGGGGGTCACCATGAGTAAGGGGTCGCCATGAGCTGGTGGTGGCCATGAACCAGGGGCCAACTTGATGGCAGCTAACAACAGAGTGACATACAGTAATTGGTATTTTAGAAAGATGGTATAGAGGATGGATTGGAGTGGGGGGAGGCTGAAGGCAGGTTAATTAATGCTCCTTAAACACGTCTACTTTTATACTCTCTTGACAATAGTTTTCCACTTGCCTAGCCTTGTGCTTATTTGCCATTTTTTCATGCTGACAACTATATTTTTTTTATTGGTAGTCAAGGTTTGCTTGGGGGCATCAGACCTCATGTTTGTCCATCATGCTTTTGTTTCTAGCCCCGTTGTGACCAACACATCACCTATATGAGCTTTTAGATCCCATGTATGTGCCCACAAATAACAGTAGTTTATCTAAGAAATATTGTCTAATTGAAGAAAGAGCGCTTGCAAATATATTGTGAACGTTACTTTCAGTCAGGAGGAATTTGCAAGATTTCTGAGATTGTGGGCCTCTTGTTCAACGCTAACCAGTTGCCGTTGAGTTGGTTCTGACTCATGGCGACCCCATGTGTGCCAGAGTGGAATTGTACTCCACAGGGTTTCAATGGCTGATTTTCTGGTGCCATAGATGCCACCACGTTGCTTCAAATGTTCTAACATTTTATTTCATAATGCAAAACTATACGGTTTTATGTATTACAGATTTATGGATGCTATGATGCTAAATAGATTTCAGCAGAGCTTCCAGACTAAGACAGACTAGAAGAAAGGCCTAGTGATCTACATAAAAAATCAGTCAGTGAAAACCCTATGGAGTGCAACAGTCCAATCCCCAAGCCATTATGGGGATGGTGCAGGACTGGGCAGCATTTTGTTCCATTGTGTGTGAGGTTGCCACGAGTCGGGCCAACTCGGGGGCAGCTAATAACAGCAACAACGTTTATATATTACCACCAGGATGCTTGACCTTACCTTACCTTATTCATTCTTTCATTCCACACACATTGACTGGGCCCCTACTATATTCCAGGTGATGTTGGCAGCACTGAGGATACACTGCTGTATAATCCCAGAAAAGGACCTTGATCAGCTAATGATAAGTGACTCAGGACCACTGATGTGGTCAGCCAAAACCTGAGGAGGTAAATGACTCAAGTGGTTGGCTTTAACAAACAGAAATTTATTTTCTTACATTTTAGGAGGCTAGAAGCCAGAATTCAGGGCACTGGCTCTAGGGAAAGGCTTTTTCTGTCTGTCGGCTCTGGGGGAAGGTTCTTGTCTTTTTTCAGCTCCTATTCCTCGGTTCCTTGGTGATCTTCATGTGGTGTGTATCTTCCCCTCTGTTTGTGCTTTCTTTTCTGCACCTAATCTGCTCTTTTTATATCTCAGTGGTGACTGGTTTAAGACACACCATACACTGATATGGCCCTATTAACATAAGAAAGAGAATCCTATTCCCAAATGGAATTACATCCACAGGTACAGAGATTAGGATTTACAATACATATTTTTTTTGGGACACAATGCAATTCATAACAGGAGGTGCCTTAGGCTGGGTTCTCTAGAGGAGCAAAACCATTGAAGCATATGTATAAATATATATACAGAGATTTAATTCAAGGAAACGGTTCATGCAATTCCAGAGGCTGACAAGTCTCAAATCCGTGGTGAGGTGGCAGGCTGGAGGCCTCTCCTGACTCATGTGGTTGCAGAGGCTGATGAACCCACCCAAAATCTGCACATCAGGCAGCAGGCTGAGGACTCCTCACATCCCAAGAACTGGAAGTCAGAGGATGATGAGATAAATGCAGAATCAAGAGAGAGTGAGCTTTTCTAGAATACTCGTTTATATCATGAATGTAGGCCACACCCCCAAGGAAACTCCTCCTCCAACTGATTGGCTGCTCACATCAGATCACAAAATGGTAGGTGATACATAGCGTCTGCCAAACCACTAAGTCTCATAGCCTAGCCAAGATGACATAACATTAACCATCACAGGAGGTAATAGTTAATATGGAGCAATCTGTGCAAACAGCAGAGGAGGGTGTAGGAAAAGAAAATGAATAAGATGGTGCAAAGGCCCTAAATTGGGAACGAACTTGGTGTGTGGAGGGTTTGGATTGAAGTGGGATGAGGTAAGGTGGAGGAGGTAAGCAGGAGCCATAGTACACAGGACTATGTACTGGCTCATACCCCTTTCAGACCCAAACACAGTTTGAAAAAAAAAAAAATTTGTAGTGCATTAAAATGAAATTCATAGATAATATGTTATTTTCACCTTAACTGTTTTTAAATTTAAAAACATACTAAGAAGATAAGAGTCATCTAACTCTCCTAGGAAACACGAAATTGATATTAAAACTGAAATTCCAGCACCTAGTTTGTAGGTGGCCAATAAATTGATACTCATCAGCAATTTTTCTTGTGAGGACAACAGAGTAAGATCTCCCCTGGGTCACCCACAGTAATCACTGTTTACTGTTCCATAAGATTGTTATGACAACCATACCCCAAGCATTGGGAAAACATCTGTGCTTCATGTAGAGATGCCCTCACCCCTCAATGGATGCATGAGTATAATTTGTTCCAAAATTTTTGAACCTATGCGCAAACTGGTATCATCAATCAACTATTGATTCTTGTTAAAAGCAATTTGTAATGAATTACTTTGTATTTCAACATGTAAATACTCAGGCATGACTTCACTAGAAGACATGAGAAGTAATCAGATGATTTCCCATTTAGGTAGAATCATTGTGCATGTGAATATATGTTGCATTAATGACTCAGATACAGGCAGTGGCTTCTCTAAAGGTGAGATGATTTTCTGAAATGGTGAACATTTCTAGAGAAAGTTCAGAGCAAAACAAGTACATCCTTCTCTACATTGACAAGGTAGTTGCATTCCTGGAAAATTCCATGTAAGTACTTCACATTTATCTATAACACTGACTGGTGATCCAGGCTCAGATACTTATCAACAGGTTTTTTCTGACTAGAATTTGAGAGTTGTGTCTGATGTAGGGTAATTCTTTGCTATGAAGGACCATCCCCACAACTGTCAGATAGCTAGCATTCCTTATGTTGCTCACTAAATGCTGGTAGCAGCCCCTCCCTCCCAATCACTAACAATCAAAATGTTCCCATAAAATTCCGAGCACTCCCTAGGAATGAGAACCACTAAAGCAAGGCTTCCTGAGCCACAGGAAGGAGTTCGGATTTTATTCTAAGTGCTGTGGGAAACCACTGAAAGATCTTATGCTGGGAAGTGACAAAAACTGATTTGCATTTATAAAAAATTGTCCTGGATGCTATGTAGAGAATCGATTGTTGCCGGAGCAAGAGTTGTAGAAGATACACTGCTTGTATCTGAGTCATTAACACAACATATGTTCACACGCACATTTGTTGTTGTTAGCTGGCATGGAGTCAGCCCCTGACTCATAACAACCTCATGCATAACAGAACAAAATGCTGCCCTATGGTGGCCATCCCCATGATGGGTTTCAGATTGGACTGCCGTGATTCATAGGGTTTTCATTGGCCTTTCTTCCTAGTGTGTCTTAGTCTGGAAGCCCTGCTGAAACCTGTTCAGCATCATAGCAACACGCAAGCCTCCTCTGAGGAGGGGTGGTGGCTGTGCTTGAGGTGCCTTGTCCAGGAAGGTGAGAATTCTACCACTGAACCACCACTGCCTCCTTGTAATTCTACTAAACAGGCAATCATCTGATTACTTCTTATGTCTTCTAAAGGAGTCCCACCTAAGCATTACATGTTGAAACACAAATTACATATTTTGCTACAAATTTCTTTTAACAAGAATGGTTGATTGATGATACTAGTTCTGGCTTATAAGCAAAAATTTTGAACAAATTATGCTCACCCATTGAGAGATGAGGGCATTTCTATCTGAAGCCAGGAAGCTATTGAGGTAGTCCAGGCAGATGATGGTGCCTTAGGCTAGGATGGAAGAAGCAGGGATGGAAAGAAATGAATAAATTCAGGATGTGTTTTGAGCGTAAATACTTACTGATGGAATTGATGTGGGATAAGGAAAAGACTTTTGGCTTTAGCAACTGGGTGAATGATGGTAGCATTTACTAAGAAGGGGAAGAGCACATGGGTGGGGGGTGCAGCGGCATGGGAATCATGAGTTCAGTTTTGGCCGCGTGAAGTTTAAGATGAGGCCCATGTGGAGATGTCAAGCAGGCTGTTAGATGCATGAGCCTTGAGTTCTAGATACATGCCCTGCCTGGAGACACATCTGGGAGGCAAAGGTCCGTTGAAGGTGTCCAGACCCATGGGATTGGAGCCTGGATGAGGTCACCCTGGGAGAGTGGATAGATGGAGGAGAGAAGGGTAGCCAGGACAAAGCCTAGGGGCCCTCCTACACTATTAAATGAAGCATTCTACTCTATTAATTAGTCCATTAAGAGAAACACTCAAGTGTCTACACTTTTAATGGGAATATTTAATGATTGACGACAACAGTTTTGGCTTATGAACAAAAATTTTGGAATTAATTATACTCATTTATCAAAACACGAAGATGGACTTCCTTATGAATTTGAAGTTATTTCCCAATGCATAAGGCATAATTATCATAACAATCTTATGATTAAAAAAGTAACAGTTAATGTTTGGACTAAGGGCAAGCTACTTACGGGAGGTCTTGGGCTCATGTTCTCATATGAAAATTACAGATAAAGTCCATTAATCAATATTTACTGGTCACCTACAAAATAGGCACTGAGATTTTCTCAGTTTAAAAATTACTTTCATATTTTCTGAGAGAATTTGATAGATTCCGTTGTCTTAATTTTTTAAAATCTTTAACAGATTTACTGAGGTATATTTGCATACTATACAATTTTAATGGTTTTTAATTTGAAGGCAGTTATGGTAAATTTTCAAATAGACATATATGAATTAAAAAAAAAATCATTCCACCAGCTTAACTAAACATAATAGTGAATACTATTCATTGGGCACCACCTCTGGTGTTAGGTATGACAAATAGCATTTTACGTAATTGTTCCCAATCTTCACAACATCTCTGAAAAGTATGTCTCTCATTTTACAGAGAAAAAATCTGGGCTGAAGGATCTGGAGAACTTCCCAGAGAACATCCTGTGAAGGCGTACAGGAGCCAGGATTTGAATTCAGGTCTCTCTGACCCAAAGTCTTTTCTCTTTCCCTTACATTCTCCTGCCCCTAGTCTCCTGAAAGATAGAAGCTGGAATCTGGAATATATAGAAACTCTCCACCCATTGTAAAGATAAATCAATGTCACAGCCTACTGGTATTGGTGTCTTGTTAGTTCAAAATTTAAAGGGTTTTCCTGTCACATGGGGATTAACTTCAGAGAAATTTCTTAGTGCTGTTATGCTCAATGTCTTATGCCTAAATGAACTTACATATCCTATAAATGTTAGACTGACTGACTTGTCTCCCGTCCTCTCCCAGGGATCTACGTTAATTTAAGTTTCTAAATATATATAGGTATGTGTAGGGGGTGGGTTAGGAAAATTGATAGGGACACGAGTTAATGAATTTTACTAGACACAAGTGAGTTATTAATATACTGTGACTGGTAATGGGAGAATCTGCTGTTTATTTAGGCAGACACCCAGGGCAAAGTGGCTGCCAGTTCACCCAGTTACGAACCAGACGCCTCCCGAAGCTGACCAGGAGACATCAATGTCCTGAACAGAAGGAGACAAAATCACACTACCAAAATAAATCCTCGCCTGCAAAGGGATAAAATAAAAATTCAGAATGTGGAAATATCCCAAATGGCTAAAGTTGTGGTGAAGGCATATACCAGATACAAATTCCAAATGGGTGAAAGGATTACCTGGCATTTCCTTTCACCAGATGAAGTAGAATCTGGGTGAAGGAGTAAGAGCTGAAAAGTAGCCTAAATCCTTTGTGGAAGTGGAAGATAAGGGTTTGAGAGCAGGTGGGACATATATCCAGAGCAGAATAATCCAGGATCCAACCAGAGATGGAGAAATTATTTTAGTATTGGAAATCACAAGGGTAGGGCAAGAGATGTCCTAACAAGTGGGAATCAACTCAATGGCAATGAGTCTGCATTGGGCACTGACCCTTTTTTTTTTTGCTTTGGCAGAACTCCATGCCTTTTTCCTTACCATAATGCTTGTCATGGGGCGGGGGGTGGTTAAATTATCACTGGGTTTTAAATCATCTACCGTATCCCAAGCATTCTGCGTACCCTACCACCCCCACTTACTAGGAGCTCACTGTTTTTTTGTTGTTGTTTTGGGTTCTGTTGATTCCGACTCATAGCTACCCCATGTGACAGAGTAGAACTGCCCCCATAGGGTTTTCTTCGCTGTAATCTTTACGGAAGCAGATTGCCAGGTCTTTCTCCTGCAGAGCTGCTGAGTGGGTTCGAACTGCCAACCTTTTGGTTAGCAGCCGAGTGCTTAACCATTGTGCCACCAGGAGCTCACAAAGAGCTCATCATTGCAGCCCATATTGATTGAAGCTCATCACTGCAGCCCATATTGATTGAAGCTCATCACTGCAGCCCATATTGATTGCGTGCTCACATGCACCTGGCTTTGTGCCAAGTATTTAATGTGCATCACACCACTGCATCCTCACAACCATCTATGAGACAGTGACTGTTACTTTTCCATTTTACAGATAATGAGACTGGAGCTCAGACTCTCACTTGCTAAGGTGACATAGCTAGAAAGTGGTGGAGCTAGGACTAAAAACCAAATCTATGTAACTTAGAAACCCTGGTGGTGTAGTGGTTAAGTGCTACAGCTACTAACCACAAGGTCTCCAGTTCAAATTCACCAGGTGCTCCTTGGAAACTCCATGGGGCAGCTCTACTCTATGAGTCAGAATTGACTCGACGGCAGTGGGTTTGGTATTTTTTTCTTTTTTTTGGTATATAACTCAAGGGCCCAGACACACATCTGCAAAATAATTGTCCATCCATGGGATGGAAATAAGATTTAGGTGACTCTCTAGTCTCCAAATGACCCCAAACCAATGGAAAGATAAATGATTTTTCCCTCTTGTTCTCATACAGTGTCTAGTCCTAATTAGCAACAAGCAGCTCATTTTTTCAATATTTTCTCCCCCTTTTAAAACTTTATGTTCCGGGATAAGGACGTGTGTGTGTGTGTGTGTGTGTGTGTGTGTGTGTGTGTGTTTTGGATCAAGGTGGGGACTTACAAATTGTCAGCTTTTCACAAAATAATATTCCTTAGTGAAGATACCCCCAAGCTTTAAAATATAATAGGCCTCTGCCTTTTAATTATCATCCTACATTTAGACTGGAACGGGTTACGACATTCTGTTAGCACTGAGCTTCCCGATCTGTTGACATGCCTTTCAATTCTAGCGGTGGCAACTGCAGGTGAGGTTCCCTATGGCATGCTCTTTGGGGACCACTGCCTTAAAGCTCACTTAAGAATTATAAAACTACCTGTTATAGTCATCAATTAAAAAAAAAAACTTTTTTTTTCCAACCGCCTACAATTTGTATGATCTCAATTCTCCCAGAAGAAAAAAATGTATATTTAACAAAGAAACCAACTGACATCATGGCCATCTTCTGTGCTGGGTGAAACCTCAGGATAATTAAATTTAAATCTGGTACGTTTGCAAGGCACTCAGTAAACTATTTCTTTTTAATAACTCCTGCAAATGTAAGAAAATCCTGTAGACCTAGAGGTTTGGAACCTGTTCGGTCCGGTTTGATCCCCTGCCGAGAATTTCCATTTCCACCCCAGCTATTTACTGAATCAGAATCCACATTTTAATAAGACCCCCAGGTGATTCTTATGTATCCATCTTGCTAAAATGTAGATTCTGATTCAGTATATTTGGCGGTGGAAATGCAAATTATCAGCAGGGGTTCAAATCAGTTTGAAGCCCTGTGTAAACCCAATGCACGCAACAAATAAAATATTCTTTTAAGAAATACCTACTGTTCTAAATGATTCAGCTGTTATTAGCCAAGAAAATATCCAAATGTTCCACACCTGTGGTCCTTAGAGCCATCATTCCCATGAATGTCATTAGTCCTCTAGAATCTCCCCAGTTCTGCTTTGTCAGTCCTCAACTCTAGAAATACACTATATTCTTTCTCTGATTCAGTCCCCCAATTCCTGAGTCTTTATATAACCATGTGGATTGGATTCACTTCAAGGCCATGTCACCCAACCTCAACTGTGCCATTGATCCTTCTTGACAATGCTTTAGTGTATTTACTAGTCGACTCTTCTCTTCATAGCAACTGCTCTGACCTTTCCATTCTTCTTTAGCCCAGTCCCTTTTTGGTGGATGACCTCTCCATAAAGGCAGACATCATCTTAACTCCTTGTTCTAACGCAGCCTTCCTTCACATCTACTCACCTCCCCAGCTGCCATATGTATTGTCTCCTTCTCCTCACCTAGAATTAAAAATACTCCCTGCTCTCACTTTTTCAGTCCAAACTCTTAAAATTTAGTTTTATGCTCCCCTCAACACTTTTAAGGAGCCCTGGTGGTGCAATGGTTAAGCGGTTGGCTGCTAACTGAAAGGTTGGTGGTTCAAACCCACCCAATGGCTCCATGGCGATCCGCTCCTGTAAAAATTACAGCCTAGAAAAACCTATGGGGCAGTTCTACTTCGTTACATGGGGTCAATGCGTTTAAAATTGACTTGACAGCACACTGCACTTCAAAGGTCATCAAAGACTTCTTAATTACCCAAATCTTAACCTTTTCTAAGTTCTCACCCTTCTTTATCCTGTATTATTCACACCGTAAATCAAGCCTCTTTGTTGAAACTCCCCCTTAGCTTCTATGATTCTTTCCTACTCTTGTTAGCTTTTAATGTGTATGCTTTGTAGTTTCCCTCCTGGACCCTGCCCTGTTTGATCCCTATGTGGTCTCAACCATTTTCAGAACTAAAATCCTCAGGGAAAATCCCATTCCTTAGTATGACATACACAAGATCTTTAATGATCTGACCCTTTCCTTCTTCTCCATTCTCTTATCTACCATCACCCCCAACTGGCCTATACTCCATCTATAGTGAATCACTGGCTGTTCCCAAGTGTGCTGGGTATACCATTCATGCCTTGCATATTCGGCCGCTTCTGCCTGGTACACATTTCCCCCTACCTATCCCTTGCCTGCAGTTTCTAGTTAGCACACGAAGACTTGCTTCGGCACCATCTCCTCTGAGAAGTCTTCACTTGCTCTTCAGTCTGGGGTATGTACACCCTCCGTATTCCTTGCTATCACTGCACTGTGTCATCGTCTATTTAGTTGCCTGCCTTCCCCATTTGAGTGAAGGCTCCTTGAGGGAAGGGCCTAGGGTTTATTCACTTTTATCACCTAGCACAATGACTGCACAGGATGGGTACCCAGTAGCTGCTTAAAAAATGAAGGCATCAGTCACCATCTCCATGCTAATGAGATGACACCACTATCCTCTAGATCTGAATTTCTTACAGCACGCTGAGTATTTCTATGCTATTGTTGTTAGCTGCCCTTGAGCTGGCCCCAGCTCATGGCAAGCCCAATTACAACAGGATCAGACTGCTGTGATCCATAGGGCTTCACTGGCTGATTTTTCAGAAGTAGATTATCAGGCCTTTCTTTCTAGTCCATCTTAGTCTGGAAGCTCCACTAAAATCTGTACAGCTTCATAGCAACACGCAAGCCTCCAATGACAGATGGGTGGTGGCTGTGCCTGAGGTGCATTGGTTGAGAATTGAACCCGGGTCTCTTGCATGGAAGAATTCTACCACCAAACCACCACTGCCTCCTATTTCTATGCTGTTGTTATGTACAATGCAGTTGATTCAGACTCATAGCAACCCTATAGGACAGAGTAGAACTGCCCCATAGGACTGCCTAGGCTGTAATCTTAACGGGAGCAGATCTCTAGGTCTTTTTCCCTGTGGAGCCACTGGTGGGTTTGAATCACCAACCTTTCAGTTAGCAGCCCAGTGCTTAAGGTCGTCAAATTCAAGGACAAACTAATTTAATTAGCAGTGATTAATACAGGTGACTTTCAGGTTCTTTTTATTTATCTTACACCTTTTAAATCTTCTGTGAACATGGAATTGTTTTGGTTAAAAGGACAAGATTTCTCACTGTGCTAATACTTTAAAGGTAAGTGAGTCTTCATCAAATGTCTGTTGGATCAAACTCCTTTCTGGTTGACTTCCCAAGAAAATTTTATTAGGAGTATTAATATTTATTGAGAGGTTCTAAGTTAAACTAGTTTGAACAACAACAACAAAAAAACCCCAATGTGAACTGTTTCATAGTGGACATCTTTTCTGCCGATCAGCATCCAATAGCTGGGATGGCTAGATGTGGAGAACCCTAGAGCTACTGCCTCACTCTGTCACTTAATAGGTTTTGCATGTATTGTCTTATTTAATCCTCATGATAACCCCATGAAGTAGCTTTACTACCCCCTTTTTATAGCCGAGGAAAAAGGTGTAGAAAACTTAAGAAACTTGGCAATCAAACAGCTATTAAGTGATGGAGTGAGGCAGTAACTCTAGGGTTCCCCGCCTCTAGCCCTCCCACCTATTGGATGCTGATTGGCAGAAAAGACGTCCACTATGAAACAGTTCACATTGGGGTTTGTTGTTGTTGTTGTTCAAACTAGTTTAATTTTTTCCCTAGTAATCTAAACAAATAGTTGTTTTGACTTTTTCATTCCTTTAATTAAAAAATTCCAAGAGACTTAATAGCCCCCTGTAGCTGATGATACTCATAGCGACCCTGTACTCAGATCTAGAATTCCAGATTTTGCTGGTTTTTTAATTTTTGAAGTTCCACATGTCCTTTCTTTTCTGATGTAAAGTGACTCTGCTCTCTACATGATTCCGTCTCCCTGTCTCTGTACTACTAATTGATTCTCTTAAGTGCTTAGCAAAGAATATTGGACCAAAAAACTCTCAAAAGAGTAGCAGATCTTACTGATCCTAAAATCTGGTATGTGAAGCAAGGAAACAACAAATTTTTAATCAAAGTAAGCAGTAATGAAAGGTTTATTTAAAATTTCCAGTAGAGAAAACTCACTAGTTTTGGAATAAAAGTACTGAACGTACTAGAGTGTTTAAGTGAATATAAAAGATGAGCAGAAGAAAAATAAAACCAAACATAGTACAAAAAAATTTTAAAAGTCTGAAATGGATTTAAACAGGGATGTTCTTTAAATCCTCCAAATATTTAACAGTTACTAGGTTTGGCAAATAATTCACTTGAAAATTAAAGCCTATTTCTGTAACGTAAACACCATAAAACTGCTTATTAAATTTAAGCACTCCATATAATTGGTATTGAAACATACAGGCAGTCAATTTCAGAATAGCAGGAATTATTCATTTGCTCTCACAGTTCTATGAATTAACCAGCTGCATAACTGCTTTTTGGAGAGGATAGAAGAATGCAAAAAAGAAAAAAAAAGTTAAAAGTAGGATAAAAACTCTAAAAAATTGAAACACAGCAAAATTCAGACGTCAGTTTGTTTCTTTAAAGCAACAAACTGAAATTTTACAGTATATTCTACATTTGCAGTTGTCATTTCCCTCTCCCCCCACCCCCTCGGATACTCCTAAATCCTCTAGTCTAATCAATTCTTAACTTCCAAATATTCTGTACATACATATTTAGCAAAGAGCATACACCTAACATTATTCTGACAGCAGTATGGTCAGCATACAATTTTAGAAAGATTACTATGTATATCATCAAGATTAACCTTTACTTAAACAAATAATCAAAAACCATTACTAAACAAATAGTTTTAAAATATTATGAAAACCCATGAAAAGAAGACTCAACATGGGCTCTAAACCTGATAAAAACACACTTCAGAAAAACTAACCATTAATGCTAAACCTCTGCCAAACGATGACCTTAAAGTGCCAAACACAAAAGAATCTCTTAAGATCATTTTTTCCAACAGATAATTTGTCTCTGGCTTGGCCATCTCTCCTTTAGCTATACACAAAGTCCTGCTAAAAGTCTGCATTTTAGTTGATTTTATAATAGAATGTTACAATGTAAACTAAACAGGTTCTTGATATCAACAGTATGTTACCAAGGTTTTTTAAAAATTTTTTTAGATTTCGGAATCCAACAGTTGGTCACGAGGTCAAGTATCATCAAGGCTCCTTTTTCAGTTCTTAATTGTGTCTGACTCATCCATCCTTCAAGTACATGCAAGGCTCAATAGTTTTCAAGAGGCAGAAGCCTGAGGCCATTTAAGACACAGATGAAATGGGATTATGAGGCGAACCCATCTGAGTAAGAACTTTATCGAGCCACTGTAGGGGGCCGTGCAGATGTATCTCAATCCAGCAGGGGGTGCTAGTAACATCCTGGCGGTGGTATTCTGCTCCCCAGCCCTAGAAACAACACATTGAAGGTCATTTAACTTGTTTAACTTAGTGGTTAAGCTTAAGTAAAAACAGTTCACATTATCAGAGACTGATTAAAGCTATGAACCCTTTCCACCAGAAAACTACAGACATGTACACACACACACACACACACACACACACACAATCTGGCAGGCAGTTTTAGGAGGCTAAGTGTTCATAGCTCCTCCAAGTCCATCCATGGATTCCAAACCAAGAACTTCTGGACTCGGGCAATCAAAGCTTTAAAATACATTATAAGGTTGTTTTAATAAAGACACTTTTAACTTTCATTTTCACTGCCTGTTACGTTACTGATAGTGCCTTTTCCACAGAGTTGGTTTCATAATACAAAGGTGTATGTACTATCATAGATTTTAACTTTCTGAATTTGGATGTGTCTTCATACTTGATATGATAATTCCCTGTGATGTTATTTATTTTTCTTGAAAAGCTATTATTAAATTCTCATTTTACCATCAAGAAAATAAAGAAAAAGCTATGTTAGACTGACATTCTGTTCCTTCCCTGTTCAGGCAACAAAGGTCCTCCAATGAACAAAAAGCTCTTGATCTTTGAATCTCTAAGCAAAACTGGTAGTATATTAAGTATCCAAAAAGCTGTTATGGACACATAACCATTGCCCAGAATCAATAGATTCCATCATTCATTTTGCCAGACATCTTCAGAATTACTGAATTAAGACATCAAGGTTCCATAGAAGGAAGTCATTATGCACAAGAGAAAAGTGATCTGTTATTGCAAAGGATCAAAAAATTCGTTGATGTGGGTGGACAATGGAATGTGAAGTTCTGATAAACTTTTCTTTTGTAAGAATCTAAGAGAAGATTGGGCTTTATACATTTCTGCTACCTACCTACTCCAATACTTAGAAGAAACACATCTGAATATCAGAACTTTCAGGAAAAAGTTATATGAACTACATGTATATATACACCCATGCATTTGTACATACGTCAACAAACCACTGTTTAATTTAAAGGTTTGTTTATATGCATATTTCCTCTGCTAGACTGTAAATTCCTTGAAGGCAGTGATCAGATTTTATTTATCTTTGATCTCTAACACTTAGTATAGTGATTAGCACAGAGCAGGAGCTCCACACTTGTTCAGCTGAACTGATTTGGATTTCTCAGATATGGGAGAGTATAAGGTACAAATAATTTATAAAATGTGTTTTATATTAAAGTCCAAAAGCGATCACCTTAAAAATAGAACAAGACTGGCTATTAACAGTCTATATCATTTCTCTAAGATGCTAAGTTTAAGAGGGTAAAGTATGTGATCCTTATAATATTAAAGGGCAATATTATAAAAAGTATACAAATTCTGTTACTAGTTTATGATAAGCAGCTGTCCTTATCATGTCAGCAGAGTTTGTAATAAGATTTGTTTATTCTTAACTCTTCCAATCCAGCTTCCCAGCTCTATCCACTAAACCATGTATTTAAAAAAAAAAAAAAAAAAAAAAAAAAACTCGTTGCAGTCGAGTTGATTCCAACTCCTAGTGACTCTACAGGACAGAGTATAATTGCCCCACAGGGTTTCCAAGAAGCGGCTGGTAGATTCAAACTGCCCACTTTTTGGTTAGCAGCCGAGCTCTTAACCACTACGTCACCAGGGCTCCGAATCAGGTATAACCCTCCACTGCAGTGCTTATCACATTACATTATAATTAAACGTATACTAGACCATAAGCTCTGGAAGCAAGAATCTTTAGGTGCCTTTTCATTTTTGTATTACTTCTCTGAGGTAGTACTAAAAACATTTGCTGAATAAATGAAATCTAATAAAATTTCAATTGCCTCATATGCAGGACAGTGAATAAGCAAGAATCGATGCCTTTGAATTATGGTGTTGGCAAAGAATATCGAATACACCATGGACTGCCAGAATGCTCATTAGAAGATAGGATAATGTACTTTGGATATGTTATCAGGAAGGACCAGTCCCTGGAGAAGGACATCAGGCTTGGTAAAGCAGAGGGTCAGCGAAAAAGAGGAAGACCCTCAACGAGATGGACTGACACAGTGGCTGTAACAATGGGCTCATGCATAACGATTGTGAGGATGGCTCAAGGCTGGGCAGTGTTTCATTCTGTTGTACACAGGGTTGCTATGAGTTGGAACCAAAAATTTTTGAATGTACACCCCTGTATTATGAATACTCTTTATTAGCGTATTTTACTTGTATATAAAGTAAATAATTAAAATTGGTCAGGTAACCAAGATAAAAATGAGTTTGTGGAGAAAGTCCAATTGGAGCATTTGAGTTATAAATTCTTCTACAGTGTCTTTCAATAATAACAGACTTGTCAGGGGACTTCAGCAATCATTACCAGTTCCCAACCCCACTCCATCCCTACGGTGGAGACGATGAACATGAGACCCAGAGAAGAATCCCTGTGTCTTAATCACACAGTTAAAATGGTAAAGACAGAACTAGAACCTGGATCTCTTAACTCCTAAGGCAGTATTTTTCCTCTATCCAAAACAAACAAACAAAAAATACTTCTGGTAAGTCACTGGCCTCATTTTAAAATTCATTTTAGCCAAATGCTTAGTCAAGTATTAAAGAGTGAATGTTAATAATGAATGACAAAGTCTTTATAGTCTCATATGTGCACAGCGTACAGGTCAACCTCTTTAAAAGGCTGCCTTTAATACTAAAGCGGTACCATAGTCAGCTACAAAGAACTGTGGAATTATCTCTCAAAAAAAAAAAACAAAACAAAACAAAAAAAAAACCACCCCACTAAAAAAACCCTCTGAAACTCTGCTAATATGATTCCAAGAAGTAAGGAAAAACGATGTCTAGGGAAAAATACCTTTAACTTGAAGGGTGATGAACAAAGTAAGGTTCCAAAATTATCCTCAGTAATAAATACATTACAAAAATTACAAAACAGCTTTCAAAACAAGTTAGGTGAGCTTCTGAAGACAGAATATAAAAGCTGACTGCCTCACCCAAATACATAATTAGATTTGCTTTTCCAAGTAACAGAGAATGAATATTTATCTTTGAGAATTCAGAGACAAGTCAGTCAGTTACTAGACTAACTGATTCGTGACATCTATTCAGATATTTAAATATTTATTTGATATCTCAACGGCATCTTTTAAATTTTTATTTCTCAGAGGCAAAAGATGAGGCAACAAAGAGATCAATTATTATGAACAATGTCTTTAACCTTCCCCCTCTTCAAATCTTACAATACAATCTTTGGGCAAGGATTATAAGAAAATCATGAGGTTTACAGGAATCACTAAAAAAAAAAACTGACCAATCAAAAACCATTTCCTGGATGATGGACTTGTATTTTTACATAAAGGTCACTTGCTTATTCTTCAAACAAACAAGCTTTGCCATCACTAAAGTAGTAAAAACAAAAAATGAAGAGAAATGTGTCTACTGAATCGACCTCATGAGACAACCATGTGTTTAAGTTACATATGTTAAATAGATAACATATCCTAATAGTATTACAATGGCTAAAATAGTGCTAACAGAATAAGAAAAAGGATATGAAAGTCTGCTACTACTGATGTTCAACACAAACATGCCTATGTTCCAATGCTATTCTCCTAACAATTGACATCCTTGTTAGAGTTTGAAAACGCCTTGATAAGTTGGCTTCTATGGACGTATATCAAGAGAATATATATTTATGTACTGGGAGAAAGCACAGCACAAGTGTGTTAAACCCTAACCAGAAGAATCAGCGCTCCTTTACCTTCACAAAGCTCATGCGGATAGTGCACATTTTTGTGAGCTCATAGACGGTCTCAAAACCATGGTTCACAGACTGTGCCAATAACTGAGCAAATTCTTGGTTGTTGAAAATTTTCAAACTACACCCACTAGGGATCTTGCAAACAGTAGTGGGATGAAATCCATGATGGTAGTTGCAGTTCCGACTTTGCACAAAGATGCTGCTGTCACTGAGGCATTCGGCATATACCTCCCCTCCAACATAATAAAGGTGAACGCCTGTGGGAAGATAAAGCATATGATTTAGTCATTACAATTTTTTTTTACAGATCAAAGACACCTGTGCTATTTCTTTTTTTTAACTGTACTTTAGATGCAAGTTTACATAGCAAATTAGTTTCTCATTAAACAATACACATACTGTTTTGTGACACTGGTTGACAACCCCACGACATGTCAACACTCTCCCCTTTTTGACCTTGGGTTCCATATTACCAGCTTTCCTGTCCCCACCCGCCTTCTCGTCCTTGCCCCTGGACTGGTGTGCCCATTTAGTCTCCTTTTGTTTTATGGGCCTGTCTAATCTTTGGCTGAAAGGTGAACCTCAGGAGTGAGTTAAAAGGGTATCTAGAGGCCATACTTTTTGGGTTTCTGCAGGCTCTGTCCGACCAGTAAGTCTCATCTTTTTTTTTTTTTTTTCCTTCCTACCCTTTATTCCTTTTTTTTTTTTAAATTGTACTTCAGGTGAAGGCTTACAGAACAAATAGTTTCTCATGAAACAGAAGTACACATGTTATTTTATGACACTGGTTAACAACCCCACAACACATCAACCCTCTAACTTCTCAACCTCTTTTTTTTTCTGTGAAAATACACATAGCCAAAGATATACCATTTCAAAAATGTCTACATGCACAGTTCAGTGACATGACTACGCTCTTCCAATTGTGCTCTTATAGTCTCATCTTTTTTTGTGAGTTAGAATTTTGTTCTACACTTTTCTCCAGCTCTGTCCAAGACCATCTACTGGGATCCCTGTCAGAGCAGTTGGTGGTGGTAGCCAGGCACCATCTAGTTGTACTGGACTCAATGTGGTGGAGGCTGTGATAGCTGTGGTCCATTAGCCCTTTGGACTAATCTATTCCTTGTGTCTTTGGTTTTCTTCATTCTTCCTTGCTCCGGATGTAGTGGGGCATCTGTGCTATTTCAATATAGAAATATAAATTTACATGAATTTAAACTTTGGTAGTTAAATATTCTCTAAGTTCTGCACAACTGATAAAATCTTAGTTAACTGTATTAGTTAATACAATGTCTGAATGTCAATGTGCATGTCTAATAGGTCTCCAGGAAATAATTTAACAAAGACTCTTAATCATTCATAACAAATCACAGCAGTTTCACTTTGTTGAGAGTTTAATGCTCTCTTTAGCCATGAATTGAAAGAGTAGTGCCACTTCAAAAAAAAAAAACAGCATAACAAAGCCTGGGCCTTTATTATTGAATCCTATATGTATTCGTCATTTAAGCTCTATTGCATTTATTCTGCAGTTAGGCTGTTTGAGAAATTTTAGGGTAGAGAGAAGGGAGGACAGAGAGAAGGAGAGGAAGCAGAGGAAGTAGAAAGCCACAGGTGGAGGAAGTATGGTTCAGAGCTATAAGACGTAAGGTCTGGTTAAAAAAAAAAAAAGAAAACTGGAAAAATAATTCATACTGTGAAATCTGATCTCACTGAACTAGCACCTGCTCCAAACTTCTTCCTGTGAGATCTAAGTACTAAGAGTATAGGACACTGATCTTATCCAGCCTTTAAAAAAAGGGAAAAAGAAAAAAAAAAAAAACCCCAAAACACCCAACATCCTGACAAAGCCTATACCATTAAGGGAGATTATATAGGCCACCCAGTAAACAGTCGCATCCCATGTGGCTTTAAATGATCCACCTCGCAGGGAAAGGTTACTCTGTCACAGTTTACTCAATGCTGAAGCTACTGTCTCATACAAAATATTATGTGTTGTGTTCATACGTACACACAACGGCTAAGACTTCTGTAACTCAATTAGATAGCTGCTGCGGCAGAAGTCCATTTTCCTGCCTGGTGGAGAGAAAACAATTTTTTTTCCTGACTATAAAAATGATGAATTTTCACTTCAGAAAATTTAGAAAGTAAAATATAAGGAAGCAGAACATATTATCACTCCTTGGGTGACCTAGAGGCAATGACTGTTAATAGTTTGACACACTGTATTCAGTCTTGGATATCATTAAAATTCATTTGCACACATTTAAAATATCTGCATTATTGCATGGATATAACAATTTATTTAACTACTCTCCCACTACTGGACCATTTCTGATATTGTAACAATGCCATGATAAATGTCTTTGGAATTTTTTATAATATCCTTAGGAGAGATTCCTGAAAATTAACTTATTGGATCAAAGGCTCTTGATTCACTTTGCCACTTTCCAGAAAGCCTGAATCAATTTACACCCTCACCAACAGTGTATGAGTGGGTGCCTTTCTCATTTCACCCATGTCAGTGCTGAAACTTAAAACATAATGTCCTAACTTATTGGTGAAAAACAGTATCAGTTTTAACTTTCATTTTCGTAGTTACTAGCGAGACTGGATATGCTCTCATATTTATTAGCCATCTGTGTTTCTCTTGTGAATTCACAGTTCATACTTGTTACTCATTTATCCCACTAAAACCAAATCAGTTGCCATCAAGTCAATGCTGACTCATGGTGACCTCACGTGTGTCAGACAGAACTGCCCTTCATACGGTTTTCACGGCTGTGACCTTTCGGAAGGATTACCTTCAGGACATTTTCCTGAGGTGCCTGTGTGTGGATTTGAACCACCAACCTTTCTGTTAGTAGCCGAGCACTTAAACATTTGTGCCACCCAAGACTCTTATTTATACCACTGGGGTCCTAGAATCTTTATTATTATTATTATGAGCCAGGCATATATGAGGAGCCCTGGTGGCACAGTGGTTAAGAGCTATGGCTGCTAACCAAAAGGCTGGCAGTTTGAATCCACTAGCCACTCCTTCGAAACCCTATGGGGCAGTTCTACTTTGTCCTATAGGGTCACTATGAGTTAGAATTAACTCAATGGCAATGGGTATGGGTGCATGTAGGAAGGATATGAATAATTTGTTTCTTATTTGTTTACTCGTTAGCCCTTTATCTTTTAATTTTGTTCGTGGTATTTTTTTTTTTAACCTACAGAAGTTTGAAATCTTTAAGTATTCAAATCTCATGTGATCTTTTCTGCTGCTCTTTAAACTTGGAAAACTTCTACCTCTCAATCTTTGTCCATAGAGATCTAGAGATCAAATATATTTTGTTCTGGCTTTTTAATCATTTGCTTTAAAAAAAAAATTCAAGTTGTTAATCTATCTGCATATATAGTATGAGGTTAGAGTTTTTCCCTCTATCTCCACCTAAAAGCTAACTTTATTACTGCTAGACCATTAGAAAGCTCTTCTCTACTGATTTTTCACTTAAATTTTTATATACATGATAGTGTGAGTTTAATTTATTCTATTGTTTTATCTACACACTTTTAATTGTAGTTTTATAATGTTTTATCAACCCTAAAGTCAAGAATTTTTTTTGTTTTATTTTATTAAAAATTTTAGCTATTCTCATTTATTCTTCCAGATTAATATTCAGAATACATTTTCTAACTTTCAAAAACAAAACATTCTGATAAGAATTGTTTTAAAACTATAAATTGAATTAGGAAGAATTAATACTCTTAAAATGGTCTCATAATATCAAGCCTTTCCTTTAAAGAACGTGGCCCTTCTGTTTATTAGTTCAAATTTTCTTTCTCTAAGTAAAATTTGGTTTTCGGTACACACATTCTTGGTTCAGATTATTTCTAAGAAATTTGTTTTCGGTTGCTATTTGGAATGGAAGGAGCCCTGGTGGCACAGTGGGTTAAGTGCTCAGCTGCTAAACGAAAGGCTGGTGGTTCAAAGCCCCAGCCACTCTGTGGGAGAAAGATGTGGCAGTCT
>NW_004443995.1:12852571-12884909 GCF_000243295.1 Trichechus manatus latirostris
GTGGGTTAAGTGCTCAGCTGCTAAACGAAAGGCTGGTGGTTCAAAGCCACCAGCCACTCTGTGGGAGAAAGATTTGGCAGTCTGCTTCCATAAAGATTACAGCCTTGGAAACCCTACGGGGCAGTTCTACCCTGTCTTATAGGGTAGCTATGAGTCAGAATCGACTTGACAGCAGTGAGTTTATTTGGAATGGGACTTGTCCCTTCACTGTATTTTCTAACAGGTGACTGCAAGATTAAAGGAAACTGACGTACATAAATCTTAAAAAAAAAAAAAAAAAAAAAAGATTCTTCAGAGGTTTCGAGGTGAACAATCCTATCACTTGAACAGACACAATGCTCATAGACAGTCTTGGCATGGACAAGGAAGAAAGGCACTCGTATACTTCTGGTATGGGTATAAACTAGTAAAGGCTTTCTGGAAAGTAATTTGGCAAGGTATAAAGAGCTTTTGACTCACTAATTTCGCTTTAAGAATATTTCCCAAGAATATAATCAACCAATCAATCATATCATCTGCAAATAATGCTAATTTTGGCTTATTTCCATTATCTGTAATTCTACATTTGAGAACACTAGTCAGGGTGTCTGGAATAATTTTATATAACAGTATTCCTAGAATCCTTACTTTTCCCTAATTTTTAATAGAAATGTCCCAGAGTACAATAGTTTTTAACTACTTTGTGATAATGATTATCCTTAGAACTTGGTGAAAAATATGTCCGTCCACCCCAAAGGTATCCAAAATTGTGTTATAAACGATTTCAGTGGTTTACAGACCATGGGAAGATATCTATACACGCTATGAACCTAAATTCTAGCATTTCATCAGTAAAAGTGATGAAGGCTGTTAGTCTGAAACAGAATGAAGAACAAAGAAAAACAGAACAAAGAATATCCATATACCCATTACCCAGATTACTCCACTGTGACCATTTACTCCATCTGCTTTCTCACTGGTGCCCTCCCCTCTCTACCACCCCTCTATCTTTCTTTCTAAATATAGATTCTAATATAGGATTGTTTCACAGATAATCTTTACATATACATAATTTTTCCTGAACTATTTCTTCATAGCCCTTCATCCCTAAATACTTTAAGCATCCATTTCCTAAGGGATACTCTCTTACATAGCCACAGTACAGTCAGCAATGCAAGTAAATTTAACATTGATATAACACTTTAATCTATCATTCATATTCAAATTTTGCCTGCTGACCCCAATAATGTCCTTTACAGTATTTTTTCCTTGTCCAGTATAGGACCATGTTCAGGCACACGTACTGCACACAGTCAGATCTTTTTAACCTATTTTAATCTAGAACACTTCCAGAACGTTTATCTTTTGACACTGACATTTTGGAAAAATACAGCACCCCCTCACCCTTTTAAGTGGAATGTTCCTCATGTGGGATTTGTCTGATGTTTCCTCATGATTACATTCAGATTTGCAGTCTCAGCTGGAATACTGCATAGGTGAGGTTATATCCTTCTCCAGGAATCACATCTGGAGGCAAATACGATGTCCATCTGTCTCTCATTGATAATGTTAATTCTGATCCCCCAGTCAAGATGTTGTTCAATTTTTCTGCTGTATAATTACTGCTTTTTATTCTCGCTTGTAACTAATAGGTAGTCTGTGAGGAGACACCTTAAGACCATGCAAATACCCTGTTCTCTCTATGGTGCGGTAGTCAAGAGCTATAGCTTCTAATCAAAAGGTTAGCAGTTCGAATCCACCAGCTGCTCCTCGGAAACCCTATGGGGGCAGTTCTACTCTGTCCCATAGGGTTGCTATGAGTCCGAACTGACTTGATAGCAATGGGTTTTGTTTTTTGGTTTAATGACTCCTGCCTGATCCTTTGTATGATGGTTACAAAATGATGATTTTCTCACTCTAGCACTCCCTCTACATTCAGTAATCAGCCTTACCCAGTCATTCATTCATCTATTTATTACTGCTATGGACTAATGAATTACTATTGTTTTTCAATGGTTTAAAGTTCATTACTGTACTTAATTAATTTGGTGTTCAAATTGTCCCAGAGGTGGCCAGTGGGAGCCTTTCCAAGTTGGCTCTGGTGGTATGCCCCCATCATTTTCAGAAGCATTTCTTTACTTTCTGGCATAACAAGATGTTCCAGGCTCATCTTGTGCCCATCTGCCCAGCTTTGCAGTCAGTCATTTCTCCGAAATGCCTTGGTTTCTCTCAACTGGAAATGATGTCAGAGATCAAGACCTGAGCACTGGATCTGCTTATTACTATCAGGTATCTTTGCTTCTTGGCTCTTTCCGTGGGCAGATCCAGAAACTACATGCATGTGTATACATAGACATACATGTACATATAAACACACACATACATATACATAAGAACATAAACACGCATATTCACATGCTGTTGTTGCTGTTATTGTTAGTTGCTGTTGAGTCAGCCCTCAACTCATGGCAACCTCGTGCACAATGGAACAAACTGTTGCCCAGTCCTGCGCCATCCCCAGGATTGATTGCAGATGTGACTGTTGTGATCCAATGGGTTTTTACTGGCTGATTTTTGGAAGTGTATCACCAGGCCTTTCTGCCTAGTCTGTCTTAGTTGGGAAGCTCTGCCGAAATCTGTTCAGCATTATAGCAACATGCAAGCTTCCACTGACGGGTGGTGGCTGAGCATGAGGTGCGCTGGCCAGGAATCGAACCTGGGTCACACATACACTATTAAAATCATGATTTCACACTGATACCTCATCCATCTCCACAGGGTTCCCTCCCTCCCCCATATTTGTATGTTCCTTCTTCCACAGTGAAAACCTAGGCTCCCAAAACAGCCACACGTTTACTCATTTGCTTAATCTTATAATAAATCTAAAGTTTCAGAATTGTTATGGTCATACCTCCACAATAATCAGGTCTACTAAAAAGGGTTTAGGAGTTGTTTGCAAAACCCAACCCCCTCTTCCTACCCCATCCGGCCCATACTGAAGGTACACAGTCGAATACTACATTCACAAATTATTTTGGGTTAGCTCTTTCTTTTCTTTACAGTGAGTTATGCTATTCATTTGAAATACAATTTGGTTTATTTGCTTTAGTTTTTAGGTTGTAACTCATTCTTTAACAGGTATTCTATTCTGTAGAGAATACATAAGATAGAATTAAAAAACCCATTGCCGTTGAGTCAATTCTGACTCATAGTGACCCTACAGAATAGTGCCCCCAAATAGCAAATCACTATTTCAGTTAATTTAATCAGTAGTATTGTCAGAGCTGGTAGAAAATCACAAAAATCATTGATAGGAACATGAAGGACTTCCTGATAATACAAACTGGGGAAAAAATACTTACCAGCTGTAGTAAGTGAACATTGTCTGGTGTTTGCTACATTAGTTTGCCACAGGAATGATGAATGATTAAGTCTAATCAGAGCGGACAGGGACACAGCAGATAATCAAAAAAGGTCAAAGGGGAAAACTCACCTTTTCCAATGTGCCGCCTCGTGTTTTCAATAGTGGAATTCCGGTTAACGTTGGATAGCAGCCCAAGGCAGAAACGGTTCTTGTTGTTGGAAGGATCAGTGAAACCGTCCACCAGCACACTTGTGGAGGAGGCATGGAACGCTTCACCCACACGATTGTTCAGCTCATAGTAGACAATAGAGCACCAGTGTTTCGGTTCCTCATAAGCAACTGCCTGAACATCTGTAAGAAAGAAAGGCTGCAGTCAATCAGGGTTAGCGCCTCCAGCTCCCAAAAACTCAATCTGTGTTGTAAAACTGGCTCAGGACCATGGAATGAAGATACGGAAAATCAATTGCTAACAATGTAGATAGTTTATCTACGATGTCTAACGCAGGCACTTCTTACTAAGTGTGACATTCCTGTAATTGGAAATTTCTCCAATTACTACCAGGTAACCAAAATGCCAGCTAAGCAAGCAACAGTATTTGCTAAATACCAACAATATGCCACTTGCTATGTAACGTGCAGAAACAGAAATTACCCTTCCCGCAGACCCTGGCTCACCATCTAAAGAAATGCAACCAGCAGCGAGTGAAAAAACTAAGAGAACAATAGAGGAGAGGAAATATTCAAAAGGTGCTGGCATAAAAAGGATTCCTCTAGGCAAAGCCTTAGGAAGCTGATGCTTTTTCAAAGCAACAATAATCAGTTTCTAATTATTGATAAAAAATTACTTCACATTTAGTTGCCAATAACTATCACGGCTACAGCTTTGCTCCAGTTCTCAAAACCAGGAAGAAATCTTGCCAGCTGGCCATTCTTACAGAATGAATCATATCTCTCTCATCCAGATTTCATGCTAACTTCCTTATATTTGCTTTAAGTCATGCAGAGCAGGTGTGTTTTGTCTCTCCATTACCAGAATGGGCCAACAATGGAAATTACCCAACTTTACTGACAGGATGCAGCTTGTTAAGTCAAATCTCTTAAGACCAACAAATCTCCAAACAGAACATGCTTCTAAATATTTGCAACTAAAAGGTTTTAAAGATAAGTTCCTTCTGTAGTAAAACCTCTTATAGCATTGCTTTAGAGATTCCAGGAATACAACCCATTGTATATCCAGTGTGCCAATATGTAATGATCTGAGGTGTATGAAGTCTTGGGTGTGCAATCATTAAAAAAAAGAAAAAAGAAAGGAAATCCACATCAGAAGCATGGACTACAACTGATAAGGGAGAATTACCACTGGGTTCTTAAATCAACCCCACAAATATTAAAAAGCATTTTACTTTAAAATTCAGTAAACAACACAAGGAAAATGATTATTTAAAAATCCACAAATACATCAGTTGTTTGATATGCTTAAACAAGTGAGCTGAAAACACACACACACACTATTGTCCCTATTTGCTAAACACCTCTTCCATATCAAAATACATTTCAAAGAGCAAAACTGTAGTGATTTACAACTGCCAAATCTTGAAGAAGCCTTCAACATCATTAATAAAAGGTTCTTACTAACTACCAGAATTGTTCAAAATACTACTTATCTAGGACAGGGGCTGAGAAATTTTTTCTATAAAAAGCCAGAAAGGTTTTGTGAGCCATATGGTCTCTACTGCAACTATTCAACTCTGCTCATGTAGCAAAAAAGCAGCCATAGATAACATATAAATAAATAAGCCTGTGTTCCAATACAATTTTGTTTACAAAAACAGGCAGCAGGCTGAATCGGCCTGTGGGCTATAGTTTGCTAAACTCATCTAGGAAAACCACTAAAGGTTTCAAAAACAAAAAAAAGGGCCAATATTCCTTCCTCCTGAAAATATTAACTGTAAACTTTTTCTAGTGGAGAAAAAAAAAAAATTTTTTTTTTTAAATGATTTGGGTGAAAGTTTACAGAGCAAATTAGTTTCTCATTTAAATAGTTAACACACAAATTGTTTTGTGACATTGGCTGCCAACCCCCGCAATGTGTCAACAGTCTCCCTATCTCCACCCCAGGTTCCCTGTTTCCATTCGTCCCGTTTTCCTGTCCCTTCCTGCCTTCTCGTCTTTGCTTACGGGCTGGTGTGCCCATTAGTCTCCTATACATGGTTGAACTAAGAAGCACGTTCCTCACGTGTGTTATTGTTGGCCCTACAGACCTGTGTAACCTTTGGCTGAAGGGTGAACCTCAAGGATGACTTCAGTACTAACTTAAAACGGTGTCCTGGGACCATACTCTCACAGTTTCTCCAGTCTCTATCAGACCAGCAAGCCTGTTTTTTTTTGTTTTTTTTTTTAATGAATATTTTATTTCACATTTTTCTCCTGCTTTGTTTGGGACCCTCTATTGTGTCTAATGGAGAAAATTTTAAAGGCTATTTAAAGGACATGGCTATTTCTTGAAATCAGCCATTTTAAGACACAACAACTAAATTGGTATAAAGTGAAACAATAGTTACAGGGTCCACATGCTCCTAACTGTACAGTAATGGCTGTGTTCTCTTTTGCTCTACTGGTCTCCAAATGCAAATTCCAAGGATGTGTGAGATAGGGGTTATTTTCCCCAACCAAAGTCTTTCATTGTTGGCTCGTAATTACATGTTTGAGAAGGTGTTCTAGAGATGATCAGGAACCATAAAATACAGAGTCAATAAAAAAAAAGATATAAAAACACTGCCTTTGCCTACGGAGCCATTACATACTAGACGTGTATCTCTGGCATGAGATTCAGCTCATTCCCTGATGGAGGGAGTACAAGGAGAGAATTCCCCAAACCATATCAGTGTAGGCTGCAGAACAAAGTTTTATAAGTAGAAAGGTATACATTCTATTTTACCACACTGCACACCTAAGAAAGGTTTTTTGAGTTCATGGTCAAATTTTACACACTGAAAAATTATAACCAACTCTAGCAAAGACTGAATTATCTCCTAATGAAATAAGACGTACCTAGGAGTCCCTGGGTGGTGCAGTCGGTTAACGTGCTCAGCTGCTATCCAAAAGGTTGGTGGTTCAAGTTCACCCAGAGGCATCTTGGAAGAAAAGCCTGGGGATCTACTTTTGAAAGGTCACAGCCATTGAAACCCTATGGAGCATAGTTCCTATTCTGACATACGTGGGGTTACTGTGAATCTGAATCCACTCCATAGCAATTGGTTTACTGGTTTAAGTACTCAAATTGTAGTTAATGTCAATTTGCATAAACTATATACAAATTGAATGATCCACGCTACAGGTTCATCACTAACGTACTTTTTCCAGCAGTGTGGTTATGGCATCATACAGATGCTCAGGGATTCTCCCAAACTCATTTACTCGAGTTCTCTGCTCACTTAAAACCTACTCAACTTTCCACTGCAGACCTGGAAGAATGATGCCATCCTCCCTTCAGTTACTTCCACGGGAAAAAATGCGCTTGGGAACAAAGACCCACCTCCTACCAGACAAGGAAAGAAATTTTCAGTTCTGCTTATAACGTCTTCAGGATAAGAACAGGAAAAACATGTGCCTCTGAACATTTTTGGCAACAAGGTTGTTGTTGTATGCCACGGAGTCGATTCTGACTCACAGCGATCCTACATGACAGAGGAGAACCGCCCCTTAGGCAGTTTTTTTTTTTTTTGACATTTGAAATTCACATAACTTTATTATCTGAATTGGGTTTCCCAGGCTGTAATCTTCACAGAAGCAGATCGCTAGGTCTTTTCTCCCTTGGAGTCGCTGGGGGGTTCCAACCACGGACCTCTCTCCCTTAGCAGCCGAGTGTTTAACCATTGTGCAATAAGGTTAGAAATAAATAAATATAGCAAGAAAGAAACAAGTGCCATCAGTCTGTTCCAGTTGCAGCTATACACAGAAGGGCAGAGAAAATAAATGAGGTTTATGAGTTTATCTACTCTAACTAAAAAAAGAAATGCTTTGGAAAGCCCAGCTATATGAACTTCCGATTCTGGAAATCACCAGTAAAAACTCAACTTCAGTATTGTTATGCTCATTATTTCATAAAATCCCTCTTTCTCTTAAAAATACTATTTTTATCACCATCTCAAAATTATCAAGTATTGTAGATCTATACAAACGACTGCACAGTTATACTCAAGCCCTCATTAAGTCAAATTTTTTTTTTTTAAATAAAACTTATTTGTTGTCCAAAGACTTCTTTCTACTGTGCTTTTCTTATCATTGTGCTCTACCTTTCTCAAACAGCTACCTTTCTAAAGATTAATAAAAACTTGTGAGAGAAATTAACATTTGGAAAGGTGAACTTTAGCTTCTAACAAGGGAATAAGTGGCGATCCATTTTACCTCCTCTGTTGATTTCTGTGGGCAGTGAAGGCGCCATCATATTTGTGTCCATCGGCTGTGAGCCGTCCTGGGTCATGGGGTCTTCAGGAGGCAGGTAAGCAGGTGGGGGTGTGTCAGCTACAAATTTTAAAAAGAAAATGATTTCTTCATCCTTGATAAACACACACGCTTAAACGTATATTCTCTTTTGTGCTGAAATACTTCGGAAAGCAATCAAGTTATCATTTCAACTTGATTGATCTCCCTGTCAGAAGATTGGCTACTATGGACACTAGACTTGACATACAATTTCAGAAAATAACTGCTATTCTACAATCTTATACATTTTATAGTGAAAACTCAGTGGGAGGAAAAGTACTAGATGCCAATTCCAAGAAGTGGTCCACCTATCCAGGATCGTGACATTTTGAAACAATCAGAACAGCATTTAAACACAGTTTCACACAGTCCACTTTGAGAGGGCCTCTGCATTTCACAGACAGACGGAAAACCTCCGAATGCTGCATGGGGCTTCTTCGGAAAAGCAGCTTCAAGGTGTCTTATATGAAACCTACGGTTCTTAGGAATCTACCAACTGAGTTTCATTATAGCCTACTGATTTACACTGTTACTTTCCATGACTTCAAGCAATCTCCCCACCCACTTCAGTAATCACTAACCTTGGAAACCCTCGTAACAGAATAATAAGGAAATAAATCAGTTTACCACAGCTATCTCCTATTTTAGAGTTTAGATTTTTTTTTTTTTGAAAAGCACATAGCCAGTTGGCAAAGAAAAGCCCATCTAGCATACGCGACCAAAGCTTGGGAACAAATTTTTACCTTAGGGAATCATGAATAACTGGGATGAGTAAGACTATTCAGGGTAACTGTTGAATACAAATAGCTAATACTGCTGCTTCAGTTTTTCTCAGTGACTTCCATGTCTGAATCTCAGCTGAATCACAACTCAATAACTCCCACCATCTAGCTGCTAACCTTGCTAACGAGCAATGACTCAAAGCACAGGATTACAGGAACCTTATCTGGATGCCGTTTTCACCCTTTCCCCAGCTTCTCTGAACTCAGCTTCTTCCCTGCAGCTGTGATGCTGACTCTGATTTACCTCCAGCCAGGAATGAAGACAAAGAGCCTCCTCTGAGACCACATGTAATGAAGTTCTTCTGTAAACCAGCTGGTGGATATTTCATAGGCAATCGATGGCATGGTAGGAGCACCACTGAGAGGGACCAGATCGTCACTGCTAGTACTCTATTTCCCTAAGAAGCTCCTCCCACTCCTTGTAACTTTCTCTTTTCCATACTTCCTCTACTTGGCCTATGGCTTAATCATTGACAGCTAGAGACAAAAGTGTAAATTCAAGTGATAATCTTTAATTTTTTCCACTGTTGGGCCACCCTGGGTTTGCCAAAACTAAACTCCTCACTACTAACCTACCCAGCAAATCCAACGCATTTGGGAGAGAGTGGGGTAGGTAGGAAATATCAGTAGATAGGATAATATTAGTTGGACTTTTAAACTAATCTATGTCCCAGCCTCATCCTAAACAGCTCTGCCTTGAAAAACAAATAAAACGATGCAAAATAAACAGGCTTAAAATAAAAGCAATCAATCAATCAATACATGCAAGCCAGCGATATCAAACCTGGACCACTTTTCAAATTTTCAGGACATACCAGCATTGATGTTGAATTCAAATTTACTTAAAAACATTTCAAGTGGCCCAGTCATTTTCCCTTCTTGAAATGCTCACAGATATGAAGTGTATCTTTGTTTAGAGTATCCTTCTTGAGGTCTACTGGCAAGCAATTTGGCACTAATTATTATTTTTTTGTCTGAGATGCTTGCATATTAACCGATAACTTGAAAAACATAATGTTCTAATTAATCATTTATTTTGATAAACATTAAACCATCAGTTCAATCTTTAAAAAGAAGGTAATTGTTTTTGTCTTTGCTAAATTAAACAGATGGTTTCCAATGCTTCTGTTGCAATTCCTTTGATGTTGAAGTATATGTTTCTTGGGATTATATCACCATTTAAGTGAATTTAATTAAGTAGGGGGGGTGTGATCCCTCAGGAAATAAGTTTTCTGAGGTTGCACTTACAACTGGGTTTCTTCTATGTATGAAAATGATGTTGATCAAGGTTGTACTTCTCATAACAGCAAATGTGTATAACACACTATTTTTCTCTTCCTCTCTTTTATCAAGAGAAGGACTATAACCATTATGTCACTTCCAGAATGATGGAGCTGTTTCAAAACCTTTTAAAATCAAGGAAAAATATACAGCTTATTCCAGTACCTGTGCCTAACAAATAAAACAAGAAGTGTGCTTACTTGGCTACAAGGTCTTCTTTCACCAAAAGTCACACCGTAAGAGTACTAGAGCACAGTGCCACACACCAGGGCTAGGTCTCTCCCTTCCAGATCACCCCGCTTCTCCCTGACACTGGGATAACCTGGTCTGATCTAACCATAGCACGCGCTGAACATTTCAACCTACCTGGCATCTGAAAAGGGCTTCCTGGGTCTGAGCTGGCGGGAGAGTGAGGGTAGGTGCTACTGCTGCTTCCAGGAGAGTTTGGGTAACTGCTGTTGGGTGAATGAGGAAATGGATGGCTGTTGGGTTGCTGGAAAGAATCCGGAAAAGTGGCATTGAGTGGCATGTGAGGCTCATTTTGTCCTAAGTTACGGAACTGAGCTAAGAGGCTGTGCTGAGGATTATATTCGCTATGTCTTGGAACCAGCACTGGAGGAAGAACTGGGAAAAGGGAAAGAAAAAAAGAGACAAAAATGAGAAAGATAAGAATCTATAATTATGTACAATAAAGTTGAAACATGATTTGCAAGTGACAACAGATTATCTGAACTCTGCCTTGCTGGTAACTCAAAAGCACCATTCAGATGAGAAGTCATTTTACACTCAGTAACAAATACAGTCTCTTTAGAATCATCAGTGACACATGCCTGAGATATGCCACTTTGATAAGCTGCCCCTGGAAGGTCTTATAAAATACATTCTTTTAGGTTAAAAAGGTTAATGTCCTGCCATTCTTAATTTTTTCATTCACTAAGAACAAAACAAAAACATAATTTAATGATACAGACCATCACTGACAATTCCAGTTTGCAGCTCTGGCTGATAAGATTTTACATTTAAGAGCTAATATTTATTGATCAGTCTTAGAAGAAATAAAACTGGAATGCTCCTTGGAAGCGAGGATAGAGACATTGGCTCACTTACTTTGGACATGTCATCAGAAAGACCAATCACTAGAAAAGGGCGTCATGTTTGGCAGAGGGCCAGCAACAAGGAGCGAAACCCTCGATGAGAAGAACTGACACTAGAAGATGGTGCAGGACCCGGCAGCGTTTCATTCTGTCGTTATACATAAAGTCGCATGAGTCGGAGCTGACTTGACAGCGACTAACAGCAACAGAATTTATTGAATGATATGAATTATTCACCACAAAACTTTTAAAATTGACACACTAACACTTCAAAAAAAAAAAAAAAGTGTAAAGACCCTACAGGACAGAGTAGAACTGCCTCATAAGGTTAACCACTTAACCACTTTATTTGTAGAGGGGGGTAAATGCAACAGTATAAAATTTCAACGCCAATGATGATAGTTAATTAGACAAGATATGATGTTTTGTAGGACAGAATTTATGTCGTCCTAGTAGTCATGCCTTACGAAAATCTTTTCTCTAAGGATCTTAATGTTTACTCACTTCTGACAGTCTGATAGACCAAGGAAGAAACAGGTCATGCAATCACATTTTTCTTAGGAATCTGTTGAGAAGCTAGGAAACCAACTCTCATGTTGTTCCTAAAAACTCTGTATGTTAGGAACCTAAAGAGTTAATAATTAGGATGGTCATCAACCTCCAGAAACCCGATGTTTTGAAACCTCAGGAAACCTGACCTGGAGGCAAAGCCACTATAAACACAATGCTCATGAAAGGGAAGGGCAGAGGAATAGTCACAGCCCTACCCAGGGCTGGATCCTAAGCTTCTCACTGGGGTGGCCAGAATGCTCTTCCCCAATAATAAAGGTCTTTGGAATCCCTACTTCTCTGATGGCCCAGCTAGGAAGAGAAAAACAACCCGCTAGTAAACTGCAGGGGAGGAGTGAGGAAGAGACTGAAAATCTGTTATATTCTTGGTTGCCAGAATGTGTCTTCCCAAGGAAATACTATTTAGTGGTATTGGGAATCAAGCAGACTTTTGAGGGCTTTTCAGAAAATCTATCCATAATTTATATCATTGCTATGGGAGAATGTGTTCCTAACACTTGGATTATCACTTATACATGAGCTGAAAATTGTTAAGTAAAAATAAGTTTTGAAGATAGTGAAATTTCTCATATGCTGTATCTGAAATTTCTGCAGAATCCTGTATCAATAAGATTTGTTGATTTCCCTGTTATCTGATCCCTTAGAAAGAAATCTTCTAGTATAACAAATGTATTTCTTTTTCGCAGTGGTGGAGTCTGTCCAGACCAACCTCAATGCGTGATAACTTCCCCTTCTATCTCTCAACAGTCATCTGAAGTGTAACCTACTTTGTTCTGCTGAAAACAAAAAACCCTGAAAGTCATAAAAGACTCCCCCTACTCCAATAAGACTCTGTATTTCAAAACAAATACATGCTACGAAATAGTCAAATACCTTTAACTTTCCTATAAAAACTCTTCCTTTCTTTTAGTTGCTGCAGCTTTAGTTCACATCTCCCAGCCTGCCTTTTTATAGTCATCTAGCTCTAGCCTCAATTCTGATTCTTATCCTTAAAAGAGGGGCAACACTGGCCCCTAAACCTTCCCCACAAATGTAGTACCAGACATCAATGTGAACCAGTCAATCTCCCATCTCCCCAAACCTTCTGGAGGACCCCCCCAACCCCTGCCACCATACAGATTCTATTACCAGAGCCCCTGTTTTAGTGGCTCCTATTGCCACTGCTCCTACTCGTGGCAACCCTGTAGGACAGTAGAACTGCCCCATAGGGTTTCCGAGGCTGTAGTCTTTATGGAAACAGACTGCCACATCTTTCTCCCACATAACTTCATATAGCTATTATATCTTGTTAAATTTACTCTTACATATATTGTCATTTTTGTTAATATTTTAAACGGAATTTTCTCTTCATTGTCTCTTCTAACCGATAAACATGAAAGTTACTGATTTTTGCGTGTTACTTTCATATCCTATTATCTTGGCTGAGTTCTTTTGTCGTTTAGTTTTATCACTGATTCTTTATAGAGTTCTCCTGATATATGATCATGTCACAATCAAGTAGATAACAGCTTTCCTTTTCCAATTGTTTTCTCTTGTCTAACTGCATTGGCTAATGGTGGCAGTTAAGCAGAGATAACCGACTCCTTGACTTATTCCTCACCCTGGTGAAAATGCCTCTAGTCTTCCACGTTAGGGCTTAAGTACAAATGTATTATCTTAAAGAAGAATCCATTAATGCCTGTATTTGAGTGTTTTTATTAGAAACGGGTGTTGAATTTTTGTCAGAAGCTTTCTTAGCCTTTCTGAAGATACTATTATGATTTTTCTTCTTAGACCTATTAATATGGTGAATTATCCTTGAATTCCTGGCATAAATCCTACTAGGTCATGATAAACTATTCTGATCACTGGTTTAAATATATCCCACAGATTCTATTATGTAGGTGTTTTTGTGATCATTTCCCAGAAATCCTGCAGTTTTTGCTTATATTTTCCCATTAATTTATGAGTTATTTAACAGAAAATTTAAAAAAATTTCCAGGTGGAAAAGCTTATTTGCTTCCAATTTCTACTTTCATGGGATTGCTATAAGAATGCTGATTATAATATTTCTACTTTATGAAACTTTTTAATGTTTCCTTTGTGACCTACTATGTGATATATTTTTGTGAATGTTCTTTGTATACTTGGAAAAAAATCATATTTTCTACTTAATCAGGGTGCAGTGTTCAATATTTATCCATTAAGAGCTACCTTATTGATAATGTTGCTTAGGTATCTGATATCAAGGGTCAGCACATTATTTCTGTAAAGGACCAGAGAGTAAATACTTTAGACTCTGTAAGTAAGCCATATGGTCTCTTTCATTCAACTCTGCTGTTGTAGTGAGAAAGCAGCCACAAAAATATGTAAACAAATAGGCATAGCTGTGTTCCAATAAAGCTTTATTTACAAAAACAGATGGCAACTAGATCTGGCCTGCAGACTATAGTTTTCCAATCTCTGCTATCATTAGTTATGTTTCTCCTACCTGATCTGTCTTGTATTTAGATTGCTGTGCAAAAGTTCCTATTATCAGTGTGTTTCTATTTGTTTTTCCCAACATATCCTGTAGTTTCTTCTTTATATAGGTGGTTGCTGTGTTATTTGGTACATAGATATTCATTATAAAGTGTATACAGTCAATGCTTTTTGGCCTGAATTGTATTTCATTTGCTATAGGAATTGCAACCTTTACCTTCTTGTTTCCATTTTGTCTGGTACGTTTGCTAATTCCTTTATTTTCAGTCTTTTAAATGACCTTTTTTGGGGAGTGGATCTCTTGAACAGGAGCCCTAGTGGCACAGTAGTTAAGAGCTCGGCTGCTAATCGAAAGGTTGGTGGTTGGAATTCACCAGCTGCTCCACAGGAGAAAGATGTGGCACTCTGCTTCTGTAAAGATTTACTACCTTGGAAACCCTATGGGGCAGGTCTACTTTGTCCTACAGGGTGGATATGAGTTGGAATCAATTCAATGGCAATGGGTTTGGTTTTGGTTTTGAGTCTCTTGAATACAGCATAGTTTTGCTTTAAGACTCAATCTGGAAATCCTTTTAATAGGTGAGATAAGCCCATTTACGTTTATTGATATGACTGACGTTTGGTTTCAATTCTGCCATTTTATTATATAGTATAGTTACTGTACTATATTACATTTTCTGAATTTCTCTCTGTGATATAACTTCTCTGTCTTCCGTTTTGGTTTGTTTTTAAAGAAGCTCTGAATATAGCTTCGCGTTTCTCTTTTAAGGCTATTTTTGTATCTGTACTTTTTAGTGTTTTCAATTCCCTTCTTCCCTTAGCATTATACTGCCTATCTGGTTTGTCAGTTTTAAATGGTATCCTTTGACTTCCACCTATTACTGATATAATAATCAATAATTTTAATCTACTTTGTCTTTTCTTTATTGCTTTGATGCCAATTTTTAAAGTTGTACTCTTACTACTGTGTCAGAACATGTAAGGTTTACATACTATTCTTTCATCCATGTCCCCACTCTTCCTTTAGTCTTGTCTTTACCATTATATATTTATTAAATACATAAAATGCTCATCACAGTGCTTTTGCCAAAGTTTCCCCGGTTATCTCTTAGTTGATTAACAGCAGGAACACACTGGAACAGCACAATTAAAACTTTTTCTGTAGCCTGGATACCTGAAGGACAGCTTGGCTTGCACTTGCTTAAGTTTCTTGAAAACACTTTTTTTCACTGTTGAATAATTCTGTATGATGCTTTTGAGAAGTCAGACTCCAATTTTACTTTCTTACCTTTGTTAAGTAAATGTGTTTTTTTGTTTTTTTTGTTTTTTTTTTGCCTAGAGGCCTTGGGGATTTTTCTTTAAAGTCTAATAGTTTTATAAAGATATGTTTCAATGTTGATTATTATAGGTGATGGCAGGGCATTTCAATATGTAGAATTCGGTTTTTCACTTATTTCTAGAAAGTCTTCTTAGATTATAGTTTTAAATATTAGTTCTATTTCACTGTTTTCCCCACCTACTCCCATCCCTGGGCTGGAAGCCCAGCAGCTCCAATTATACATGTGTTGGATATTCTTTGCCTGTTTTTTATTCCAATCACTTTATCTCTGACCCTTTTTCTTTATCTCCTTTTCATTGTCTTAGTCATTTCTTACTTGTCTTCAATGAACTTTATTAAATTTTAATACAAATCTATTCCCCTTTGTCATGCTATAATTTATTCTTTATTTCTGAAATGGTTTTGTCTTTTTAATTTGTTTTGAGTTCCATCAACTCTCATTGATTTTCTTCCCATTTCTGTCCACTTCTGAACTTAGGTTCTGAATTTATGTCCCTTTCCCAAATTCTTCTTTGAGAATATTTAATTTGTTTTGAAGTATTGTCTTATACTTAACTCATTCAAGCCATGGGCTGGAAGGAAATATTTGCAAATCATATATCTGACAAAGTATTTATGTCCTGATTACTTACCAGTTGGCACTCAGTCAATTCCAACTATATATAACAAGCTCTTAAAATTCATTAGTAAAAAACCATTCAGTTGAAAAATAGGCAAGATGTGAACCGACTCTTCATGAAAGACTAGAAACAGATGGCAAATAAACACATGAAAAGATGTTCAAAATTATTAGCTACTAGATAAATGCAAGTTAAAACCAAAATGATATACCAATACGTAACTATAACAATGTTTAAAATTAAAAGGACTGACCATGCCAAGTGTTCACAAGAATGTTGAGTAACAGGGATTCTGATACACTGCTGGCGGGAATGTAAAATGGTACAACTACTTTGGAAAACATTTTGGCAGCTTCTTATAAAGTTAAACATAGACCTACCTACCATATGACCCAGCCATTCCACTTCCAAGTATTTACCCAAGCAAAATGAAAACATACATCCACACAAAGAGCTGTACACTGCATGTATGGTAGCCAAAAAGAACAAACCAAATCTATCAACAGATGAATGAATAAAAAAAATTATGGTATATCCATATAATGCACTACTGCTCAGCAATAAAAAGAATGAAGTATTGATTCACGCAACAACAAGGATAAATCTCAAAATAATCAGGCCTGACTAAAAAAAAGAGTGCATACCATATGACTCTATGCTTATAAAATCTAGAATATGCAAACAAATCTATAGTGACAGAAAGCAGATCAGAAGTTGCCTGGGGATGAGAGAGGGGCAGGAGGGAGAGATTACGAAGGTGTAGGAGTAACTTTTTGGAGTGATGAGTATGTTCATTTTCACGACTGTGGTGATGCTTTCACACATATGTCAAAACTTACCAAAGGATACACTTTAAATACGTATGGTTTATTCTATGCAAATTATCCTTCAATAAAGTTGTAAAAAATAAATGTGTGAAGAACAATTTAAAATTGTCCTTTATCAATTTTTTTAAAATGGGCGAAAATTAGACTGGACTATGGGACATAAAATGATACTCGTAAGGAGTGTGCTTCTTAGCTCAAGTAGATACTCAAAACTAAATCAGCAGCTCCTGTCCAGAGGTGAGATGAGAAGGCAAAGAGGGTCAGGAGCTGGTTGAATGGACACGGGAAATCAGGGGTGGAAAGGAGAACAATTATAGGGAGATCACTTAGGGTCCCATAACCAGGCATGTATAAATTTTTCTACGAGAGACTAACCTGAATTGTAAACCTTCACTTGAAGTACAACAATTAAAAAAAAAAAGGGCAAATATTTCAACTACCCATTCCTTTTCCACTCTCACCATCAAGGTTTGGGAACCACTATTCTGAGCTCTGTAACTCTTGAGTTATATGTTGCCAAACAAATCAGTTTTTTTCTACTACCTCTACTGCAGGGGTTATAAAAGGAGCATCTCCTGATTCAGAATCCCTATCCAGAAAAGAAATTCCAGTTGACTATCAAGCAGTGGTTAAGAGCTCAGCTGCTAACCAAAACATCAGCAGTTCCAATTCACCAGTCACTCCTTGGAAACTCTATGGGGCAGTTCTATTTTGTCCTACAGGGTTGCTATGAGTCAGAATCAACTTGACGGCAATGGGTTTTTTGTTTTGTTTTTTTTTTTAAATCAAAGATACATGGAGCCCTGGTGACGTACTGGTTAAGAGCTCAGGCTGCTAACCAAAAAAGGTCGGCAGTTCAAATCCACCAGTCACTCCTTGGAAAGGCTATGGGCAGTCCTACTCTGTTCTATAAGGTCACTATGAGTCGGAATTGACTCGACGACAATGGATTTTTATCACAGATACCGAGCTCTGGTGGCACAGTGGTTAAGCTCTTGGCTGCTAACTGAAAGGTCAGTGGTTCGAACCCACCAACTGCTCCACGGAAGAAAAATGTGGCAGTCTGCTTCCATAAAGATTATAGCCTTTGAAATCTTATGGGGCAGTTCTACTGTGTCCTATAAGGTTGCAATGAGTCGGAACTGACTCGACAGCAATGTGTTATCACAGATACATCAGCTCATACATTAAAAACCAAATGAAGTATCAAAAGTGAAGACCTACAAAGAAGCCTCATTATAAAGTGGTGATAACAATTTAGGCTTATAATGCGGTGGGGTCTCCATGAGTCAGGGGCCAACTTGACAGCAGCTAACAATAGGAATAACAATGAGTCATTAAAGTTAATAAGCAGAACTACAAGGCTAAAAATAAACAGATATCCAACACATTCATGGAAGAGATTTTGTCATATATACTAAAAGTTCAATTTAACCCTCAATGAATAGCTACAATCGGCTTCAAATCCACTTAAATTACCTTTGGAATCTCTCAGAGTCATTTTTATAGTATTTCTCAACATTTTCCACCAAAGTAAACACTAGTGACAGAGGACAGTGAACTCATTCCCATGGAGCATCTGAGGTCCGGAAGCTCCACTGAAATTCTTACAAACTGTTGCTTTGTCTTACAAATTCATACACATTTTGTGTTCTACTCCTTATTACTTACCAAAATGTAAATGTGGTATTTTAAATTACTGTAGTTTTACACAGATAATGTACGCCTTTTATGTTTGCCAACCATGCCCTCTCCCCATGAGCTATTTTTGTAAGCGTGCTATTTTTTTTTTTTTTTAACAGCAATTTGTAAAAAAAAATTGGCATAGCAGAGCTCATGAAAATACCTTGCAGCAGGAGGGCACGGCTGACAAACACAGAAGGCGTGTGTTATCTGCCTGTGTACAATCAAGTAGAATTGATGCTCTAGGAAGATGTGCCACGCTACCTATAGCTCTGAATGAGTACACAGTATGGCACACTGGGCTGCGGTGGAGGGTAGTACCCCAGTTTGAATATAGATTTCCTATTTATTCAGTTTCATATACAATTTTAACAAGTTCTTCATTTCCTAGAAAATTATAGTAAAAGATAATTGGTAACACCAAGTAGAGAGATAAGATGTAAAATCTAGAATTAAGAACTCAGGTCATTTATGTAGAAACAAGGAGACACTCATCAATTGATTTTTAGGTGATCACAATATTCAGCAACATTCACATTAACACTACTACCACCACAAATATTTACTGTGAGCCTAGAACCATGCTGAGTAGTTACACCCTCTTAAAGATAGGGGTGCTAAGAGGGGTGTTTTAGTTATCTCGTGCTGCTATAACATAAATACAAGTGGGTGGCTTTACCAAACAAATTTATTTTGTCAGTTTAGCAGGTGGTGGTGGTTATTGTGTGCCGCTGAGTCAATTCCCACTCATAGCGACCCTTTAGGACAGAGGAGAACTACCCCATAGGGTTTTCTAGGCTATAATCTTCACAGGAGCAGATCACTAGCTCTTTTCTTCCACAGAGTTGCTAGTGGGTTCGAACCGCTGACCTGCTGGTTAGCAGCGGAGTGCTTAACTATTGTGCCACTAGGGCTCCTCAGTAGGTTAGAAATCCAAATTCAGGGTGTCAGTTCTAGGGAAGGCTTTCTCTCTCTGTCTCTCTGGGTGAACGTCCTTGCTCCTTGGTTCCTTGGTGATCTTCATGTGGTGCAGCATCTATCTTCCCCCATCTCTGCTTGTTCCTCTGTCCTAATCTGCTCTTTTTATATCTCAAAGATGATGGCTTAAAACACACCCTACACTAATATGGCCTCTTAATATAACAAAGAAAACTCATTCCCAAATGGGATTATAACCATAGGTATAATATTGACTTATAGCGATGCTATAGGACAGAGTAGAATTGCCCCATAGGGTTTCCAAGGCTATAAACCTTTATGGAAGCAGACTGCCACATCTTTCTCCCGAGCAGTGGCTGGTGGGTTCAAATCGCCCACCTTTTGGTTAGCAGCCAAGTGCTTAACCACTGCACCACCAGGGCTCCTTAACCACAGATATAGGAGTTAGGATTTAAAACACAAATTTTGAGGGAATACAATTCAATCCTTAACAAGGGGTAACTTACTCACCTAAAGTCACATAGAAAGCGTCAGAGTTGAGATTCAAATGAAGGCAATGAGCACTCTCAACTATGACATTTTTACTGCCTCAATGACCCTAAGTGTCCAAGAACATTATGGTCTATATAGTCTATTCAAGGAACCCTGGTGGCCAAACAGTTAAGCGCTTGGCTGCTAATCTAAAGGTTGACGGTTGGAACTGCTAACCACCTGACTACACCAGCCTCAAAATGGAGTCATTTGTGCTGAGTCCCATGGCAGCAAACTGAAAGCCCTGGTGGCGCAGTGGTGAAGAGCTCGGCTGCTAACCAAAAGGTTGGCAGTTCAAATCTACCAGTTGCTTCTTGGGAACCCTACGGGGCAGTTCTACTCTGTCCTGTAGGGTTGCTATGAGTCGGACTTGACAGCAACAGGTCTGGCTTTTGGTTTTAATCTTCCCACGAGCCAAAATCCAAGTCAACCAATTGACTCACCTGAAAATGTAAACCTAAATTAGCCAATCAGGGTTTTATCGATCAGTTTAATCTGGTTCAAAATCTGCCCCTTAATCTCAAATAAGGAAAGAAAATGCCCACTAGCCAATCCAAAAATTGCTCAGTATAGCCTCCTTGTTCCTGTTTGTCTGCTGTTACAAAACCCTTCCACTTGTATGACGCTTAGAAACTCGTCTGATTTCCACACCAGACAGTCCCTGTTTCATGAACCGAAACACAAAGCTTACGAGTTCATACACAAATTTAATACTGTGAAAATTCTGTTTTTTAACGTAACCCACCAAGCAGCTCCCAAGGGGAAAGACCTGGCAATTTGCTCCCATAAAGATTTTAGCCAAGAAAACCTTACAGGGCAGTTCTACTCTGTCACATGAGGTCGCTATGAATTGAAACTGACTCAACGGCATCTAACAACAATAACATAGGTCTGTTTAAGGCATGGATGAGTATAATAAATTCAAAAGTGTTTCTGGACCAATTAAAGTTTAGGGTCTCTCAATGTGAAGGAGAAAATTACAGTCTAATTAGGAAGTTTGGTTATGAGAAGTACCTAACTTCCTGATGATGTATAGTGAATGAATCTTTATAAAAATGAAATTTGTATAGTTTAAAGACTTTATAAGTAGGGTGTTTATATGTTCTGGCCTGCTTGGGCCAGTCCGGATTTGTACATGTCCAATGTAATTAGTAACAGTGATCCTTTTCACTCTCCAAAGTGTCCTGGTTTGGACAATTACTTGTGATCATCCTAACTACAAGCAATAACCAATTAACTTCAAAGACCGCTATGTGATGCAAATGGTTTGCACTTGCCTGCTAACCTAGAGTTTGGTGGTTCAAAACTACCCAGCATTATCCGGGAAGAAAAGGCCTGCCCATCTGCTTCAGTTAAGATTACATCCAAGAAAACCCTATAAAGCAGTTCTACTCTGTCACAGAAGGGGTCACCATGAGTCAGAATAGACTCAAGGGCAACCTACAATAATAATAAACTTTAAGAGAGGAAAGAGATGGGTCTGGAAGACCTGCCAGGCCTAGAAAGAGGTGTTACTGTGTGAGAGAAGAGACACATGGAAGACAGTTAGGCAGGGTTGAGCCCTCACATGTGCTGCTCTAAAATGGCCTAGGGGCCTCTTGCCCGTGCGGAATCCTGAAGGACAATGCACTTATCTTTCCTAGATGTCTTTTCCCTCCAGTCCTTGTTAGTCCCATCCCAGCAGTATTTCAGGTAAGGAATAGTTAAAATATCTGTTTTTTATTGGAGGACGAGAAAGAATAAGCATCCATGAAATATATTTAAAATATTTCTGTAACATGCTTTCTATATGCATTTCTTAACTCTTGGGTGAAAGGTTGATTAATCAACTGAAAGAATTAGGGTCTGCAAACTCCAAGCCTAACTCAGGCCGAAAACAGGAAAGAGGAAAGCATGGCGAATGCCTTCCTTTACCAACTCTTTCTATGTGTTTCAGGCTATTTCTATTTTATGGGAAAACAGAAGTAAAGGAGTATTGATTCCACTGGGGAACCATTTTCTTTGGTGTACTGATAAGGTCACTCCAACTTGGCAACTTCAAAGAGTGACTAGTTTGGGCTTCTCTTTAAAGGTTGCTCCTACTGGTTACTTTGAAATACAAGAATCTCCTTTGAAAGAGGAGCCCAATGTCAGAACATTTTTTTTTTTACTCACGTGAATTTATGATTTGAGTCATTTAAAAATCAGACTGTTGTGTCATTCCCATCCATGTTCCAGGAGTTCTAACCCTGGTAAACCCTGGGCTAGTTCTGCAACCTCACCACCACCCACTCAGGTGTAGTCTAGGGGGGAAATAAAAGCTCCTAGGGGATTTCACCACATCTCCCTTTTAGAATCACCAATTGCTAGATGTCTTTAAAAAGCAGAAACTATCTTCCCTTCTTTCCTGACCTCTCAGGAGAAACTTCAGCTCGCTGCCATTTCTCAGTGATACATCTCAGCTTTTCAAACTATCTGTGCATCTCACTTGGTTAAAAAATAAAATCCCTTTTCCAGTCAACGGGGAAGCCAAAATAAAAGGAAGCAAGAATTTTGGGAGGTATCTGTGATTCTGCTATTGGACTCAGCTTTTCTGAGTTGCCAAGGCATGACGAAAAGGAATGAAAAAGAAACAGCTACAACTGGAAAGAGGGGATGAGCTCCTGAAAGGGTTCCAGTATACCCCTCCATTAGATTTGTGAGCCTTTTCAATGAAATGCCCTCTTAAATTTCTATAATCAAATCATCAGTGGTAAAATAGTCTAGTCATGAGACATGAGCCTACGGCTAACAAATCCCTACCTGGATCTAGTGTAGCCATGTGCTCATGAAAAGGAAGCTTTAAAAAAAAAAGGGGGGGGGGGTCCTGATAACAAGGGTGCCAGGCCCTTGCTTATGTATGCCCAAACAGACATAATGGCAAACAAGCTAGGTGATTCCTGCCGTACATAAATGCTTTCCAGCTCTGAAGAGCTGGAGAAGGTATTTAGGTAAGAGGTAAGACCCTGGATTCCAGTCCTGGCTCTGACAGTAACTACCTTGTGACTTTGGGCTGAGAGAGAGTTTTTTTATTTGTTGTTGACAATATATACAGCAAAATATATACCTATTCAACAGTTTCTACATTGTTCTTCTACATCTACATGTACCATTCAGTGACACTGATTACATTCTTGGAGCTGTGCAGCCATTCTCACCCTCCTTTTCTGAGTTGTTCCTCCCCCATTAACAAAAACTCCCCGCCACCTAAGATTCCTATCTAATCTTTCTAGTTGCTGTTGTCAGTTTGATACCATATGGTTCTTAAAACAGCATGTTACTGACATTGTCGGTACCAATTTACCGCAGAATGTTATAAATACACGCTGTTAAATGTAATATTCATGGTAACCACTAAGAAAACGTCTTAAAAAACATATACAAAAGGAAAGGAGAAGGGAAACAAAATGGCTCATTACAATAAAACGAAACACCAAAGCAAAACAAGGAAAGGCAAATGTATAGAGACCAAAGTTTATTAGTGGTTACCTGGGTGGGAAGAAGGGGAAAGAGGGAGTTACTGCTTATGGAGTACGTACTGAGATCAGTTTACGGAGATGGAAACATTGCACTGATTAAAGGTAGGGTTGCACAGCTGATTATTCTAAGTGCTGTCAATAAGTCGTACACCTGTAAAAAGCAGAATTGGCAAAAGTTGTGTAAGGGACATATTTACAACAATGAAAAAAAGTATCTGCTGAGGCTGTTATGTACAACCACACACCTCATGGGATTTGGTTCCTTTGTTTGAAGGTTTAGGGTCATAGTTTCATGGGACATCCCAGTTAACTGACCTAATAACGTGTCTAGTGCTTCTGTCTACCTCCTAGTTTGTTGAGAAACTTTTTAATTTTCCTGGTATCTAGATTTCTGGGGTCTACGGAGTTGGGGTGACCCACCGAAGCCACTGCCCGGAGATCTTTTGAACTTTGAGCCTTGAGCAGACACGTCTCCTATAAGTCACCTTTAAGACAAACAGTAGTGTTGCTAATTAATTAGTGAAGACAGTTTTGCCTTGGGCATTGTGCTCCTTTGAAAAATTTAGTACAGGTTTGGGAAATGGAAACTCCAGGGCCGGACTGGAAGCTTTAGGGTAAAACATTATTATGAAAACACTGTTCTCTGGCCGTTTTCCATGGCAATGTGGGTAAGAGCGGGTATTTAAGAATCTTTGGAAGTTCTTTTCTCTTTGGAACATTTTTTGACTCCCCAGTGAAAATGTTACCCCAATTTGCAAATTGTACTTTATATAAACGTCAATCAATTTATATTATTGGCTAATGTGATTTTTGTTTTAACAGAGCAAATGATTTAACTTCTCAGGGTCTCAATTTCCTCACTCAAGAACACAGGCTTGATCTTCAAGAGGCCTTTCTCCTTCCAAGTTCTCTGACTGATAATAACGTTGCTTCACGGACGTCTGGGCTCTTGCAGGGTACGTGTACAGTGCAAGCACAACAGCATCTCAGATGAGTCTCAGGACACTTCAGCCAAGTCACTTAAGAGCAGGGAGGAGTCCAACAGGGAAACACCAGTTAAAGAACGAGTCCCAGGAGCAAGTCCAGCTGCAGCAATTTTCCCTTAAACAGGTGGGGAGAGGGCGGAGTCAAGGTGCCAAAGCAGCTGTGCCCAATCTAGTATCTAGCTAGCTGCCCCTCAAGTATGGGACAGGCTTGAAAGGTTTTGTGGACAAGAACCTTTTAGATAGAAACTGTGGAACAAAGAATTTGCTTTGGCCTTTGTCTCCGGTTTCCTTTGAAAATAACTCCTGAAATTCGCCAGCAATCAAGGTGCCTTTATTATGTAAAACAGCTAGCCAACACGTAAACATGTGCAAATGTAGTGGGAGCCCCAAAAACCCACCCACTGCCATCAAGACAATTCTGACTCCTAGCAACCCTACAGGACAGAGTAGAAATGCCCCATAGGGTTTCCAAGGCTGTAAATCTTCACAGAAGCAGACTGCCACATCTTTCTCCCACAGAGGGGTTGGTGGGGTGAGTTTGAACCACTGACCTTTTGGTTAGCAGCCAAGTGCTTAACCACTGCACCACCAAGGCTCCTCCCCCAAAGACCACACCTGGCAAGTAACTTCAGGAAGGGAGCGGGGCACGATGCAATCAATCATGCATATGTAATGAGGCACTAATCATGACTATGCATTGAGGATGGTTAATTGGGTCAATGTTATCTGTAAATGAAAGTAAGCTGCTTTCTAAGTAATAAGTGGCTTTCACTTTGCAAACACTGTAAGTGCCTCATGTGTGGGTCTCAACTGCACCTGACGGACTTAGTACCCGTGAAGGAATTACTGCTACTGCTACTGGCTGGGGTCCTCATTCTAGAAATCTTGTGGCTGTTTGGGATCTAGGACTGCCTTTAAGATTACCTGCATGTGCAGTGCAGAAACATTTTTAGTATGAGGTGGTGGAGAGGGTAAGAACACTTAAAGTTTAATAGTATACGAATTTGTGAAATAAAATTCCTTACCTCATGATTTGTCATGGAAACTTTACACTGAAGAAAAGATCCTCAGAATCTTAATCATCAAGATAAATTTCAATGACAATATACTATGGCCAAGTCCCTGAGTGGTGGCACTTCACCTTTTGGTTTGTTTGCTAACTGGTGGTGAGGTGATGGTAGGGAGGGTGTGAGATACTAACATTCATTGTGTACTTTATATATGTCCATTAGACACTGACCACAAGCAAGGCACTATGCCAGGCTCTGCAGACAGAGAAGTCAACAGGACAGACGCTGTCCCTGCCTACGTGGAGTTTACCAAATTCACACAACAATCTCTAGTTTACAGATGAGGAAGCAGACCTGGCTAAGTAACACAGCCAAGGTCACACAGCTGTTAGGCTGAGGAACAGGATTTAAAGCAGGATTTCATTAAATGGGTTTGAATTCTTTCGTTTCATCCAGTGTCTTAGCGTTTTTTTTAAATAACATATGTTGCTGAATTATATTACTATTCCTGAATTATTTATTTCTTTTAGATGAAGGTTTACAGAACTAGCTTCTCATTAAACAATTAGTATACATATTGTTTTGTGACACTGGTTACCAACCCCACTACCTGTCAAAATTCCCTTCTCACGCTTGGGTTCCCTATTACCAGCTTTCCTGTCCCCTCCTGCTGAACTGTTTATTGTATGCTAGACCAGTCCTCCTCAAAGGGTAGTCCTCAGATTGCCTGTGTCTGAATAAGCAAGATGTGTTTAAAAAGACAGATTCTTGTACCTCTTCCCAGACATAATAAAGCTGAGCCTCAAGGGACAGGGCCTGGAAATCTGTGCTTTAGAAAGCTACCAGGTAATTCCTGTGTGCCTTGAAGTTTGAGAACCACTGATGCAGCATATAAAGATGCAAGGAGTTATCACAAATCAACACACAAAGAGCTGTCTGAAACATTCAAAAGCCCAAGTCTTAACCTGAGTTTCAGTTAGTACAGCCTAGGAGAAGGAAGATACCAAAAACCAAACTAAACCCACTGCCATTGAGTTGGTTCTGACTCATAGCCACCTTACAGGACAGAGAACTGCCCTATAGGGTTTCCAAGGCTGTAAATCTTTACGGAAGCAGACAGCCACATCTTTCTCCCAACATGCGGCTGGTGGGTTCAAACTGCCAACCTTTCAGTTAATAGCTGAGCTCTTAACCACTACACCACCAGGGTTCCTGCAGAAGGAGGATAAGGGGTTAGTTACTATGTACATTGCTGACAGAGCACTAGGTTTGTCTGTCTATGCCTCTCACTAGCTGTGAAATCTGAACTTCAATTTTCCCATCTTAAGTCAAATTTCTAGATACTATTCCTTTCACCTCTAAAACCCTATACAATGTCAGCCCCTATTCTCGGGTGTATATACGTGAAAATTAGAATGACGCTGAGAAGACTGGAAGGGCCTAATACAAGGTTGACGGGGAAATTCCTAGCGTCCCGTTTTTCTGCGCAGGCAGTATGGTACCATGGGAAAAGCGCTGGCTTTGAATCAAAACAGCACAGGGTCCTAGCTGTGTGAACTCAGGCAGTGAGCTCTTGCCTCAGTTTCCACATAAGAATAACGAAACAAGCCCCTCACCAGCACCGTGAGGACCAAGCGAGGCACCATGTGAGAGACGCGGGCACACAGCAGGCTCCAATGCTGGCTAGCTCCCTGCCCTTTCTTTTCCTACCCTTACCTTAGTTTGCTGTCCTTTACCAAGTATTAATGTGCTTAGCTTCCGCAGAAGGAGGGGACTACGTTATTAGAGACTTCATAGGTTGTTAGAGGTGGAAAAAACAGAAGGGTACAAGCTAATAATATTAGCGCTCGCACGCACGCACACAACACACACACACAATCCTTCATGGAGTGTGACAGCAGTTAAGAGGTGGGTTTTAATTTCAGATTTCCAAAATTGGAAACCCTGCTCAACTAGTATTAAAAATACTCAAAACTCAAAGTAATTGAAACATAAGGTTTGTTCCAAGCAATTATTCTATATGCATATAGGGAGACTACTCTGATTCCAAACAAAAAAGCGCAAATGGCTTGCAGTTGGCTATAGTTACAATGAAGCTTATAAAAAGAGGAGGGAGAATAGAAGATCAACTACTGGATAATCTTAACATGATTGACTGAATCCTGCCCTCCTCCTTTTAAGAGCCCTGGTGGCACAGTGGTTAAGCACTCGGCTGTTAACCAAAAGGTCAGTGATTCGAACCCACCAGCGGCTCTGTGGGAGAAAGATGTGGGAGTCGGCTTCCATAAAGATTACAGCCTTGGAAACCCTACGGGGCAGTTCTGCCCTGTCCTAGAGGGTCGCTGAGTTGGAATCGACTCAACAGCAATGGGATTTTTTTGGGCTCCCCCGTTTACTGAGATCAACTGGTATCAGTTCACAAGGTGGTCTCTGGCCCTCCACCCGCCTACAGCCATATTATTTGAAATTGAAAATTAAGTAAGCCTGGCTTCCAACAGGAAAGAAAAAATCAGCAACTTTGTGTGAAAAAAGCTGCTAGCTGGAACTGGTCAGGAATTTTTGTGGTTAATATTTGGTTTTGTGGGTAAGAAAAACCCTAAAATCAAAGTAAGATGTCTGTTATTAATTTTTCTCTTTGACACTACCCAATTGTTGCTGGGAGGTGCCGTCAAGTCGATTTTCGACTCATAGCGGACCCATGTGACAGAGTAGAACTGCCGCATAGGGTATTCTAGGCTGTAATCCTTCCTGAAGCAGATTGCCAGGTCTTTCTCCTGCGAAGCGGCTGGGTGGGTTTGAACCACCAACTTTTCAGTTAGCAGCAGAGTGCTTAACCACTGTGCCACCAGGGCTCCTTTTACTAGCCAATAAATGGGCAATTTACTCTTTAAACCTCTTACTTTTCTTATTAGTAAAATGGAAATAATAGTATTTTTCTCAGACTTTATTTAACATTTACATAGTGTTTACATATGCCAAGTACTGCACCGAGCTGTACCAAAGTTCAACTCATTTAATCCCCGTAACAACTGTAAGGTAGGCACTGTCTTCATCTCCAGAGTCCCTGGGTGATGAATGTGCTCAGCTGCTAACCAAAAGGTCGGAGGTTCAAGTCTACCCAGAAGCACCTCAGAAGAAAGGCCTGCCAATCTACTTCCAAAAAATCAGCCACTGAAAACCCTATGGAGCACAGTTCTACTCTGACACACATGGGGTCGCCATGCGTCAGTTGGAGGGCAACTGGTTTTTTATCATTATCTCCACTTTACAGAAGTGGAAACTGAGTTATACAGAGATTAAGTAACTTGCCCAAAAATATATAACCAGTAATCAGTGGAGGCAGGAATCAAACCGAGGCAGTCTGGCTCCAGAATCTACACTCTTAACCACTGTGTTATGCTCTCTCTCAGCCCTACATGAGTTAGTTTTAACGAAGTTCCTGGGCTATGGTAAGCACTCAGTAAAGACTAGTTATTATTATACATACAGCAGTAGGCCTCGAGTGCTGAATTACCTATTAAACGGTATTGATATGTGAATGACTATCCCCAGGTGTCCTGTCAGGCAGATTTGCTTAATTAGCAATTGTAATTGCAGCTAAACGTAATTAGTTCTCATTCTGAGTTGTTCAAATTTGATTTCATTAAAGGTCTATTTCATAAACCTGAGGCACTTGCTAGCAAATAATGAAGATTACTGACCATGGGAAACAGACACAAATAAAGCCTCCATAAATACTTGAAGCACGGGTGCGGTGGACACTCTGAATTTACCATTATCAACCCCAAATTTATACATCTGTAGCATCTATGTATTTCAGATTATACACTCTGCTGCTAAAAAAAAGTGAGTGCCCTCTTTGTTACACAGAGAAAACTGATTAAAGGGGGAAAACTCCACTTCTTTTGGGCAGCAGTACAGTGTGGTGGTCAGCAGCATGAAGTCTGGAGTTAAAGACTTCAACTGAACCCTGGCTCTCCAGTTACAAGCTGTGTGACAACTCAGACTCTCCGCAGCTCAGTGGTACCTACGTCTAACAGTTGTGGTCAGGATTAAATAAGAATACATGTGATGAGCATACTGCCTGGCACACAGTAAGCATAGAAAGTAACTATCTGTATTGTTTTTGAGACTATTATCATTAGTTTTCCAAATATTCGCTTAGTATAAACTTGCTTACTTTACAAATTGGCATTTTTATTCTAAAGATGATGCACACGAATTTATGTTCCTTGTATCACCATTTCAGGTACATTTCTAGAATTCATTAGTGTACACAGTGTGTACTTATTTAATTTAATCCTCACAATTCCCCATTTCATACGTTGGCAAACACGAGGTCAAAGAGAACAACTGACAGGCCCAAGGTCAAAATTATTCAAGTGCCAAAACTTTAGTCCAGGTTTTCTGACCCTATATTCTCTCCACCATATTTCAACCTTGCTACTAAAGGGAAATTAAATGTCTCCTTTAAGTATCTTGGAAACCCTGGTGGCGTAGTGGTTAAGAGTTTGGCTGCTAACCAAAAGGTCGGCAGTTCAAATCCATCAGGCGCTCCTTGGAAACTCTACGAGGCAATTCTACCCTGCCCTATAGGGTCGCTATGAGTCGGAACTGACTGGACGGCAACGGGTTTGGTTTTTAAATATCTTATTTATCCTGATTTCCTAAAGAACTCAACTCCACATTTCTCTGTAGACAATTAGCATTCTACTTTGAGCAAGTGCCTTCCTATGTCTGTGTGTCTGTCTGTCTTTTTCAGTCACTCATTCTGTCTTTCTCAGTAGGAAGTCATGGAATCCTACCCCCCGCCATGGTTTCATAATTCATTTCTATTCTTATTGACCCCTGTGTTCTTATGACATGCTCCCATCAGTTTTTTGTTTTAAGAGTGACTCATTTTGAAATTAGGTGGTCTTTTTCCTATTTAAAAACTGTAGGTTATACGTTTCAGAAGCATTTACCCACAACTGTTTCCTAATGTGACTGGCTCAGCACTGTCCCTGAGTAAACTTTTCAGATGCTCAAAGAAAGATACTATTACACAAAAAAAATACTGCTAAATTTGCTACAAGGATAGATACAGACAGAACTGATAAGGAAACATAAAGGAAAAAACATACAAGGCAATTTTTACTCTGCTATCACATATCGTTTACTTTCAGGTTACAAAAAGCTGCCTGACAAACACAACTACAAATGCACGAACGACAGAAGACAAATTAGATAACTGGGACCTCGTAAACTTAAATACTTTTCAATAAAGTCTTTCTTACTGAAAGAGTAGAAAGAGAACCTAAAACCAAACCAAACCAAACCCGTTGCTATCGGGTCGATTCTGATTCATAAAAGAGCACCTACAGACTAGGAAAAAACTCTTTGGGAACGACATATCTGATAAGGGTCTAATCTTCAAAATACATAAAAAATTTCAAAAACTCGACAACAAAAAGATAAACAATCCAATCAAAAAAATGGGCAAAGGACATAAACAGATTTTACCAAAGAGAATATTCACACGGCTAACAAACTCATGAAGAGATGTTCATGATCATTAGCTACAAGATGCAAATCAAAACTATAGTGAGATACCACCTCACCCCTGCAAAAATGGCACTAATCAAAAAACCAGAAAACAACAAATGCTGGCGAGGTTGGAACTCTTATACACTGCTGGTGGGACTGTAAAATGGTACAATCACTATGGAAAACGGTATGGCACTTCCTCTAAAAGCTAGAAATAGAATACCTTATGATCCAGCAATCCCACTCCTAGGTATATACCCAAGAGAGATAAGAGCAGTGACATGAATAGACATATGCACACCTGTGTTCACTGCAGCATTGTTCACAATAGAAAAAAGATGGAAACAACCTAAGTGCCCATCAACGGATGGATGGATAAAACAAAAGGTGGTACATACATACAAGGGAATATTATGTAACTAAAAAGAATAATGAGTTCTTGAAACATTATAACATGGATAAATCTGGAGGACATTCTGCTGAGTGAAGTAAGTCAATCACAAAAGGACAAATATTGTATGAGACGACTATTACAAAAACTTAAAAAAAGGTTTACACACAGAAAGTTAACATTATTTGATGGTTACAAGGGATGGAAGGGTGAAGGAGGGAAAACCACCAACTAGACAATAGACACTTGACATTTTTGGTGATGGGAAAGGCAATACCCAATGTGGGTGAAGTCAGCACAATCTGACCAAGGTAAATGACGACACTAACAAGTACACAAAAATAACGGATAATTTTGATGACTGCTATAACATACAATTTTGGAACAACAGTAATGACAACCAAAGGATGTGTGTGTAGTTATACAGTTAGATATGTATGCATGGATGTGTACAGGGAGGCACAATGTGAGTATATGAGTGTGCATGTACAGGTGTATCTGCAAGCATATGTATATACATGCTGTGGGTACTCCATATATATTCATATATATAATAAAGCACACGGGGCACTGCTATGGATACTTCCAAGGCACAACCAACATGTCACAGGATTGGTTTACTGGGTTTGAAGGCTTAGGTCCATAGTCTCAGGGTAAAACTTGGTCAACTGGCATAACATAGTTCATAAAAATACTGTTCTACATCCTAGTTGTCTTGAAAGCTTGTGAGCCGCCATCTAAGATATAACTATTGATCTGTACTCGTCTGGAGCAAAAGAGAAAGAAGGAAACCAAAGACTCAAAGAAGAAACTAGTCCACAGGACTAACAGCACACATGAACCATGGCCTCATCATCTAGCCTGAAACCAGAAGAATGAGGTGGTACCCAGCTACCACTAACAACCATCTGACCAGGGTCACATAGATGATCCTGGATAGAATGGGAGAAAAATATAGAACAAACCTCAAATTC
>NW_004443995.1:12885009-12915730 GCF_000243295.1 Trichechus manatus latirostris
AAACCTCAAATTCCTTAAAAAAAAAAAAAAAAAAAAAAACCCAGATTTACTGGACAGGTAGAGACTAGAGGAACCCCTGAGATACTCTCTAAATTTTGCACTAGTTACTCCCAGAAGTCACCTTTCAGCCAAATAATAGACTGGCCCATAAAAGAAACAACATCACCTGTGAGTACTGTGGTCCTTTAAATAATCATCTATATGAGACCAAATGGTCAATATTTACCCTAAAGCAAAGATGAGAAGATTGGGGTGGTGGGGAGAGAACAGGGAAGCTAGATTAATGGAAACATAATAACCAGAATGGAAATGGGAATGTTGACAAATTACAAAAAATGTAACCAATGTCTCTGAACAATATGTACAGAAATTGTTAAACGGGAACCTAATTTGCTGTGTAAACTTTTACAAAAAAACTAAAATTAAATTTAAAAAAATGCTGCCTGAATACCTTTTCTGACAGAAGATCCCATACAGGCAAGCAGGTAGGTAATCGAGTGAAGGTGATGAGCGGCTACATAAACCGCATCATTACCTAGATAAGAAATGGCTTTACTCTAGTAGAAGACTGAAGAACCAAGACTAGCAGCATCTCTTGGAAAGCTGTTTTAGGACTGAGTTAGTGATGTAGTATAACGTAAACCTGATTTTCCTTTGTAAGGTCTGCTAAGACTCCAGAGCAAAAAAATTACTATTTAAAAAACGGGGGGGGGGGGAGGGAATCTGCCAATAGTCCTTTGCCAACCTTATCTTTTAATTTAAACCACTTGTTTACAAACCCTAGGTCTCTTAGTAGGGAACCTAAGATGACAAAACTGTGGTTTGTAGCAGTTTTATGAAAGGCAGACTGGCAACAGAACATTACAGGGCAGGCTTCCATGCCAAAGGTCACAGATACAGAGAAATTGTATGGAGAGCACTAGTAATGGGGAAAGTGGAAGTTAAATGTTAATCTCCTCCTCTCCCACAAACAGGGCAGGATTACCCAATAAGTGAGATACGCACGGGCTTACTTACTAATCTGTAGTAAACAATTTCACATGGGTTTCACCACAAAATTAACAAAATTTGGGTTCTGTAGCTCTACTATCCTCTGTTCCTCCCAGATGTTTAACCCAGTGTTCATAGTATCCTGTCGCTGCCCAAAGCCCCCCGAGCTCTGCTCTTTAAAATGGGCCCTCTGCTTCCCAATCTCCTCCCCCCAGAAATCTCATTTTTCCAATTATCAGGACAGAGGTTTGGCGATTTGGGTAATACATGACTATGAGTCATGATACTTAGTGTTTCAGGAGAATTTACATTCTGAAGTGGGAAAAGACAAGGGGATGGGGTATAGATCTGAGGAAAACGAAGCTCCAGACTTCCTTCGATATCTAGCGCTGAGGAGGTCAAAAGTAAAACTGAGATAATCAGCCCGAGAGCCTTACATAAGCCAGCCTTTCCCTCTATGCCTCTCCCTTTTCTGTGCGTATCCTTCAAGGCCAGAGAGCACTCCCAAAATGAGGCAAACTACCTCTAACCCTGTCCTCAAACACACAGAAAATCCCCCAAACCACTGTTTGAGGGTGACCCACTCTTGGTGATTATAGTCCAAAAAGCACAACTCTCGAGGTCTCAGTATTTTTTCACCCAAAGTTAGTCTTGCAAGATTCAGCCAGGCTTTTTTCTTTTTAATGTACAAATTATTTTCACAAAACTGCAATCAGTATACATAATATTTTTTCATTTACTATGACAAACGTTTTTCTATGGTTTTTAAAATTACATTTTCTTCTTCTTTTCTTTTTTTTTAGTTTTTGCTTTTAACAGCCACTAGCTGGCTTGTGCACCTTCTGCCCCATGGACTGGCAGTGGAGGATGAAGGAGTGCTGTACAACCAATGTCAGGAAGGTCTGAAAATACTTCTGCCTGCCCAATGTTGCAGACACAGACAAAGAGGAAAAATAATGAAGTGCGAGACAAAGGTCAGGAAAATAAAAGTATGAGAAAGAAACTTTGTAAAATCTGTAGCCGACTGTCTTAAAATTTCAATTGGAGTAGATCTGGCAATAGCAAAATTCCACCCAGAAACAAACCACACTGTAGTTGTCTAGATGCTTCAAAACAATTCATGTAAAAATACCATACAGTAACTGCTGAGATCCTCCATCAATAAATAACCCGAAACAAATAACCTCAAATAATGCACTAGAAACAGCTCGGAAAGAAATGTTAAAAAATTAGAATAATGAACTTCCCATGTTGCCTTAAAGAATATAACATACACTAAAAAATCTGGGTATAAAATCCTGCTGATGACTATTACTTCATCTGGTTGCTATAAAATATTATAGATTAATGTTCTAGTAATACTATAGATTATAATATGATGAAATTATAAAACACACACTGAATACCAGTGATAAAACCCCATGTCCACCTGGCTATGTGTCAAGCATGGATAGAACTAGTGACGACCAAGATGTTTCTTCAAAACAGAATAACTTCATGTGGACCAAGATGGAACCCTGAGTGGACTGTGGAACAGCAACTGCTAAGGCTGGAGACATCCTCGAAGGCATCCCTCCTGCAAGAAGCCTCTGCAAACTGCTTCTACATCTCTTTCCCGCCACCCACCATTCAGGCACAAATGTTTTTGCTTTGTACCTCCTTATAGCTTTTAATGCACTCTTCCTTCATTGAAATTTTATACACATCTCTCACTCTCTCCAAAAGAATTAAAGATCCAGATTAAGATTACAAACATACAGTAACACACTATGGAATACACACAGTGGTATTTTTGTATTACAGTAACTCCTATGGAACACATACGTGCAAGTTTTCCTCCTAGTCTTGACCTTCTGTTTGTTCTCCCTAGTCTACTTTATTAGTAATACTTTTCTATTTTACTGTATATCTTTTTACAACCTGATTTAAATTCTTCACACAAATACATACACACACATATATGTCTATGTATATGTGTGTGCATCTATATCTGCACCAACTCATAGGCTGGAATACAATGTCCAGGTGTGTTACGGTTAAGTGGGCTTTTTCGTGACTACTCTCAGGTTTACAAGTTAGCTGCATCCTAGGCTTCAAACTGGTTCATTCAGGTTCGAACCCCTGCTGAGAATTTGCATTTACATCAAATACATACTGAATCAGAATCTACATTTTAGTAAGATTCCCAGGTAATTCTTATGTATAAGAAATTTTGGGAACCACTGTTCTACTACTGGTTCTCAGAACTGGTCCTTGACCAGCAGTATTAGCATCACCTGGGAACTTTTTGTTAGAAATGCAAATTCTCAGCAGGGGTTCGAAATGGAAAGCCTAAGTCAAAGAAGGAAACCAAAGTCTCAGAGAAGAAACTAGTCTGCAGGGCTACAGCCTCCACAAGCTACAGCCTCATCTACCCTGAGACCAGAAGAACTAGATGGTGCCTGGCTACCACCAACAGACCGTTCTGATCAGGGCCACAATAAACGGACCCAGGTAGAATAGGAGAAAAATGCAGAACAGAACTGAAATCCTTAAAATGTCCAGACTTACTGGGCCAATTAAGACTGCAGGGCTCCCTGAGACACTCTTTAAATCTTGAACTGAAACTATTCCCTGGTGTCACCTTTTAGCGAAATAACAGATTGGCACACAAAATAAAGGATATTACCCATAGGTACAGGACTACATTAAAAAATGATTTATGTGATACCAAAAGGTCAACAATTAAAGCAAAGATGAGAAGACAAGGGGACAGGAAAACTAGAATACTGGAAACGGAACAACCAGAACCAGAAAAATTCCATGTGCCCTTTACCCAGCTACCCTCAATGGTTAACATCTTGCAAAACTATATCACAATCATCACATCCAGCAATTAATGAGAATGTTGACACAACGTGAACAATGTAATGTCACTGAACAACTTGTGTAGAAACTGTCAATGGGAACCTAATTTGCTGTGTAAACTTTCACCAAAAACATAATAAAATATTAAAAAAAAAAAAGTTAGCTACATCCTCTGCCACACCCCCATACAATTTAGTGCACTGTGCTACATAATTATTTACATGCCAGTCTGTCTTGGGCAGGCACAGTTCATGAAGTCATATATGTGCCATAAATGTTTGAATGGAGAGAAATTTAGATGTAGATGAACACAGGGCATGTTTTATTTTAGTTTTTGTAGTTAATATCGTTGCTAATTAATCCCAAGTCTTCATAACACTTACAATGATCATAACCTTGGTATCTGGCTTACAACTTCAGTTATCAGACTCAAGCACACGATATCACCACTCAGATAAACTTGAAGGAAAAGTCAATACTTTTACTCTTCCACGCCCCAAATGCATACAGTAAAGCAACGCTTAAAAAAAAAAAAAAGAAAAAAAAAACCTATGGGGCAGTTCTACCTGTCCTGTAGGGTTGCTATGAGTCAGAATCAACTCAATGGCAATAGGTTTGGTTTTGCTATCTGGTAAGGGTTTTACTTCCAGAACATATAAAGAATTCCTACAACTCAACAACAAAAAGACAAACAGCCCAATTTTAAAAATGGGCAAAGGACCTGAATAGGCATTTCTCCATAGGAAGATACACAAATGACAATAAGCACATGAAAAGATGCTCAACAAAAAAAAGTTCTAGGTGGTGATCGTTTCACAACACAGTGAATGTAATTAATGCTACTGAATGGTACACTTGAAAATGGTTAAAACGGCAAATTTTATGTTATATATCTTTTACCACAACAAATAAAAAGATTAAAAAGGAAAAAACCTCTAATTAGGTTAAAAGTTTTTATTATCACCAGCTCATATAAAAATACATTCACAGTATAGTGAAGTAACACATTTTCAAATAAAAGAATTTCATTTTTTTGGTTTTTTTTTTAAAGCAATTACCAATTTTATTAAATCTTGACCCTTGAGTATACATCTTTTTATTATTCTGGGTAACAAAACAGGAAGTACATAGATAGCACCTTTGCTGCATCCTGGTGTACAACGGTTGTCTGGAAGAAACGCACGAACGCAGCCGACTTGTGAGCTGCACTAGCTGCTTTTCCTGGGAACACTGCTTTTAAATTGAGATAACTGTAGATTCACATGCAGTTTTAAGAAATATACAGAAAAGTCCCATGCACCCTTTACCCAGCTTCCCCCAATGGTAACATCCTGCAAAACTATAGTACAAGATCACCATCAGGACACTGACATGGATACAGTCAGGATACAGAACATTTCTGTCACCACAAGGATTTATCACATTGCCAAGTCCCTTTTGTCCCTTCTAGCCCCTAATCTGCTCTCCCACTTCTGTAACTTCAAGACTTTCTTTTTAAGGTACAATTTACTAAGCCGCGAATTATATGGCGACTGGAGGCAGCCAAAGAGTCACAACTCACATTCAGACAACAGGTGAAGAGGATGTTAGGTGTATTTTAATTTTAAACAGCTGGCAGTCATTATGCTGACAATGAAAGCACCTGGAAGCGGGCTCCAGGCTGTTACTTGAAACAACAAAATGGAAATCTCAGAATTTCAACCTCAGGTTTAATATGGCCTTTCAAGTTGATAAAGTTCAAAGTGAAGAAGATAGTTTTCAAGAACCACGTGAAAAACAAAATAAATAAATAAGGCCAGATGGCAGGAAGTCTCTATTCAGGCATTTTAATAGCAGCAGATAGTCGTTTCAATGCCACAGTTAAGATGGCTTACATTAACACTGTCAGTATTCACTTCAGTAAAGAAAAAAGCAAGCCTACATTTAATTCAACCACTAATAAGTAGCCTTGGTTATGAAGACCAGTAAAAGTCCAAGTAAACAGTCCACCTGTTACATCATTGGCAGGGTCACAGTCCTCAGAAGCTACCTGAACTTTGTTTCTCTTTCCTGTAACTGTGCAGACATTTGCATTAAAAGAATTCCTGACAGCAATTTCTGCTTTCTCAAAGATGACATTTTTCAGCAATGGTCAAAGTAGTTATCTTTCAATAAATGGGAAGTTCTTTCTCTCACACTCTGTACTGTTGTTAACTACAACAAATACAAGTTGTTGCAATGTGATTCTGCAACTTTGGTTTTTCTCCACTAGTATTTTTAGACATTATAACACAATAAATGGCATAGGTTAAGGAAAAAGTACAAGCCCTTAAACCCATAAAATTATTTTTGATCAAAGAAAAAAGGATAGTAAACAAAAAATTACAAAACTTGCACTGGGCCAAATGACAAAGCATTCTTTTCTCCCCGCGTTTCCCCATCCCCTTAAAGACACCTTATCCCATTTTACGGGAGTACTGATCTTAATGAGGCACCCTGGTGGCACAGCAATTAACAGCTACTGCTGCTAACCAAAAGGTCAGCAGTTCAAATCCACCAGCCGCTCCTTCGAAACCCTATGGGACAGTTCTACCCTGTCCTACAGGGTCACTGAGTTGTAATCAACTTGATGGCAACGGGTTTGGTTTGGTTGGTTTTTTTTTTTTTTGGATCTTAATGAACATCAGCAGAAATAAAAAACAGGTCATTTTACATGTATCAGAAAGTGTAAAATTCAAAATGCCGAATTATTTAAAAGACTAATTCATTAAACATCTCTCTTTTCAATAAGACTTCACCCAGTCAGCTGGACTTGATGATTTGCCTAAAGACCTTAAACCAGTGGTTCTCAAACTTAAGCATGCATCAGAATTACCTGAAGGGCTTGTTAAATCAGATTGCTGGGCTCCACCCCCAGAATTCCATTCAGTAAATCTGTGAAAGGGTCTTAGAATCTGAATTTCTAACAAGTTCCGAAGTGACAATGATGCTGCTATTCCAGGGACCACATTCTGAAAGTCACTACTCTAAACCTTGAGAATACTCCCAATTCTTGTTAAATTTTTCTCTCCAAAGACGTTGGGACTTCAGCAGAAAACACCAAGTTTGGGAGACTTTACTACCTTATGGTTAAACTGCTGAACTTCTCTTTGAAATACTTGATCTGAGGTTAAAATAGTAACATGCTGTGCTCGTTGCTAGCTGTTGCTGAGTCAGTCCCATGCACAATGGAAGCAAATGCTGCCCTGTCCTGTGCCATCCTCACGACTGGCTGGGGATCAGACCACTGCGATCCATATGGTTTTCCCTGGCTGATTTTCAGAAGTAAATCACCAGGCCTTCTTTCTAGCCCATCTTTGTCGGGAGGCTCCGCTGAAACCTGACGCTGAGGCGTCTGACCCCCCTGTTTAACTTCACAAGGGGCTGACTGCTGTGAGGTGGGGGTCAGATATACCTCTTCTCTCTCTGCCATCTCTACCAATTCTGACACCGTCTGTCCCTCCCACGGCACTCTCTACTTCTCTGCTGGGTTTGATGATTCGTTGCAATGGCTACACAGAACTCACAGACCATACTCACTGTTATGGGGTTTATGAGGGAAGCAATAGGTTACAATTCAGGCTCAGGAACGCTCAGGATACAGTTGTTTGATCAGGACAGCCTCTTCTCAGCTGTGCCGCAGCCATGGCGCAGGCCTTTGCCCTGCTCAGGGCAAGTGTTAGAAAGCTCTTTTAGCTCTGCCGTAAGTGCCCAGAGGCACTTCACTCAGCCAGTAAGCCTCAGCTCTAGCTCCACGGGCAAACCTAGCTCTACCAAGTACCTGGAGTCACCCTACTCTGCCAGCAAGCCTCCTGCCCTAAGGCACTCAGCTTTCTTGCTCCGTGGGGTGGGAAGCTCATCGCACTGTCTTCCTGCCAGTCTCCTGCCTCTGCTGCCTCCACTTCTAACCATCTTTGGTGTTACAGCTCTCTCTCTCCCTCTCTCAGACTCCTGGTTCCAGGAGCTTCTCAGCACAGGGATGCCGGGTCCAAAGGATGCACTCCACTCCTGGCTCTTCTTTCTTGGTGGTGGTGAGATCCTCTCCTCTCACCTCTGGCATGGCTCATTTTAAGCCTAGCAGGATAGCAAAACTGACCAATCTCCTTCTTAGGGTTCCGTTTACCTTATTTGCCTAGTCCCACTCAATCACTGTTGTGAGTCACAAATATCATGGCTAGAAGGGCCATATTAAGTAATTCATTGCTCCGCAAGCCTCACAGCAACACGCAAGCCTCCACTGACAGATATGTAACACATGGTCCCTGCCCTTATGGATCTTATTTACTGTCTCACAGGGACGACCGATATAACAGTAATTAAGTATGAAGAAATTCAGGTTGCTATGGAAGATGGAGACATAACCTACCTGGGGGTGGGAAAGGGCGTAGCAAGAAAGGCTTTCCAGTGAAACTGACCATCATGAAGCTTAGACCGGGAAAGACAAATAAGACTAAGCCAGGAAGAGAGGGAGAGAAAAAGAGATCCAGGTAGAGGAAACATACGCAGTGTTTATACGACTCACGCACACGAAGTACAGAGGAGTGGGAAACGCAGCTCAAAAAGTGGGCAAGCACCAGAACATGCAGGGCTCTATATACAACGTCCTAGGAGCAATGGGAAACCAGAAGACAATATGATCATATCTGCATCTTAACCGATCACTCTCTACAGTACCGATGACAGTGACCAGTCAGGAGGCAGCTGATGCTGGAAGGATGAGATGGTGGAAATGTGGAGGTGCATGGGGGTGGGAGGATGGAGATGGAGAAAATACTCTATCCACAGTGTTTTCTAAATAGTGAATCTTAAATTTACTACAGGAACACTGATTTGAATTCAGAATACCTCTCAGGTCAAAATGCATCTACTTTCTAGTTGTCTGACATAAAAGTCACTTTCGCTTCTATGGGCTTCAGTTTCATTAACTGTATAAAAACTCACTGCCATCGAGTCGATTCTGACTCATAGCGACCCTGTAGGACAGAGCAGGATTGCCCCATAGGGTTTCCAAGGCTGTAAATCTTTACAGAAGCAGACTGCCACATCTTTCTCCCCTGGAGTAGTTAGCTGGTGAGTTCAAACTGCCAAACTCTTTGTTAGCAGCTGAGCGCTTAACCCCTGCGCCACCACAGCTTCTTATCGCCTGTATAAAACCAAACCAAACCTGTTGCCACTGAGCTGATTCCAACTCACAGCGACCCTATTAAGACAGAGGAGAACTGCCCCATGGGGTTTCCAAGGAGTAGCTGGCAGATTCAAACTGCCAACTTTTGGTCAGCAGTTGAGTTCTTAACCACTGTGCCACCAGGGCTCCTTATCAACTGTATAGGAGGATTAAAATCTTCCCTATATATCTCTTAAAGTCACTATACTACAGTGATCAAAAAATCATGTATCTAAATAATCTTGTTTTTACATATTACATACACACTAATTTTTATTCTCCTAAACTCTTAGCCCCATCTCAATTTCCAGCTATAATATAAGAGCATGAATCTCTGTGATGAGCTTTATTCTAAAAAAAAAAAACTACATCATAACTGGTATAATAAGCAGTAAAGAATGTATTAGAACTAATAATAAGAGTTCAGCAAGGCTGCTGGAATAAAGCAACTGCTCTCCTAACCAAGAGCAACTATAACAAAATATCCTTTAAAAGGATACAATAAAAAACAAAAAGAGAAGTTGTCTAGAAATGAATCTGACAAAAGATGTTTAAGGACTTACACTAAGGAAAGTTAATAAAGAAAAATACTATGCTCAATAACATAACTATGCCAATCCTCCTTAAATGAAATCAATAAAATTCCAATAAAATCCCAAGAGGGTTTTACACAGAATTTGACAAGGTAATCCTGAAATGTGTAGTCCAGAAATCTCAATAACATAATGTTGAATGAAAACAAAATAGTAAATTGTGTAGATGCATACTCTAATACCATTACATAAAACTTAAAAATACACAAAACAGTATTACACATTTGTTACAGATTTATACATATGTAGTAACAGTATGAAGACCTGCATGAGAAAGATAAATATCAAATTCAGAATACCGGTTACTGAAGGAATAGCATCAGAGAGGTATAAATCGTTGGTCCTGTTTTATGTGTAATCTTATGCTTGTTATATTATTCCTGAGTCTTTAAACTTTTTTTGTATGTCTTAAATAGTCTACAAAAAAATAGAATACCTTTTAATTTGAAAACCTGTACATTATTACATGGTCTAGTTCAGTAGTTCCCAAACACCAATCCAATAGCTGCATCAGCACCACCTGAAGTACCTGCTAAAAATACAAGTTTACCAGGCTCTGAGCCCTGGTGGCACAGTGGCTAAAAGCTCGGCTGCTAACCAAAAAGTTGGCAGTTTGAATCCACCAGCCAGCCACTCCCTGGAAACTCTAAGGGGCAGTTCTACTCTGTCCTATAAGATCACTACGAGTCGTCATCAACTCGATGGCAACGGGGTTTTTTCGGTCCCAGCATCAGAATTTCTGAGAGGTGAGCCATATGATTCTAAGAGCTACCTCAGAGATAGGTGACCCACTAGCTATTGTCCCAATCTGACAATGATATATTTAAATGCTTAGAATGGCCTGATCATTCCCCAACTGATGCGACTGTCTGGAATGTGGATTCTAATTTGAGGGCAAAACCATAATATTTTAAAAATATATCCTTTACTATATCCTCTTAAAAGGTCGTACATGCGAAATCTAGGAATAGCTTATAAAGTAACAGTATCCAATGATGCTATATGAAAAAATAACTCCTTCACATCCTCTACCAAGAATACGTCATAGTAAAATTCCACTGGAGACGAAAAAGCATGCTACCCTTTGGTATGGAGTGGTACAAGTCACTCACAACTGCCCTCACGACGTACTTCCCTCAAGTATGTAGACGCCAACACCCCCTGCTCCCTTCTTTTTGCTATCTTCTTCCCTTGTAATAAAATTCACTGCCAAATGCTGTCTAGAGAAATAAACAGATCCAAGAGGAAACATAAAAAATAAATTCAGAAAGAAAACAAAAGTTGTAATGACAATTTTCATAGCCTTGCTCCTAGAAAATAACATTAACTCAAATGGACTTAGCTGTTAGTATGTATGTAACACTGAAGGGCTGACAACATATATTTTAAAATTACAACTAAAAACATGGAAAAAGGTTATTTTAATATTTGAAAAACACAAATCTGCTACTGGCACACAAATCCACATCAATATAAAAGGACTCACTCACCAGGGCTTTCTACTCTCTTATAGTGGTAGGGGTTGATGCAGACTTCCTTCTGCTTGGACCCAAAAGGAAACTCGCAGCATTCGAGTGGCTTCAGTTCATGGTGGCTCTGAAGGTCAGGCCAGCGCCACACGCGGCAGTAAATGACATGGGGCAGTCCCTTCCGGTGGGACACTTGCAGCCTGCCATCCAGAGAGCGGGGAATGGTGACACAGTTACTTGGTTGCCCTGGGCAGCTCAAGGCCTTTTCCAGTTCCTCCATGGCACCTTTCTTTTTCTTCAGTTTTTTCACCAAAGCATCAACAGCTTTCTCTGCCCATTTTTCTTCTTCATCACCCTGTTTCCACCCAAGAAGTCTCTTCACAGCTGGACTTGTGAAGGAAAATAGACTTGTCACGTTCATAATGACTGTACTCGATATATACTCCTCGGAGATAGGAAACAAAGGGGTCTCCAAATGCAAAAGGACAGCAGAAGAGGCGTCACTTTATTTACACAGGACACTTTTTAGCTTGTTTTGAGGTCCTGAAAAGTAGAAACTACCATTCCCAGCGTTTTGAAAAGCAACCCAAAGTCAGCACCTACAAAAGAAAAAAATGTTTTAAAAAATCATTTCTATCACACAACCTCCATTTATTAAGCAATTGCTGAGTGCCAGGTACTATTTTAAGTGCTTTTATGTATTATGGTATTTTAATCCCTGTAACAATTATTTGAACTTGGTAACACGACTCGCCATTTTACAGATGAATAAACTGAGGCACAGTTTAAAGAGTAAGTATGTCACTGTTTACATGAGTACTGGGATAGAACCAACAGAAGATACCTTCCATTGCCGTTGAGTCGATTCTGACTCAGGGCGACCCTACAGGACAGAACAGAACTGCCCCATATGGTTTCCAAAGAGCACCTGGTGGATTCAAACTGCCGACCTTTTGGTTAGGAGGTGAACTCTTAACCACTACGCCACCAGGGTTTCCTAGAAGACACCTTAGTGCAAACAAACCCAAGTTCTCAACAGATATTGTAATGGTTTATATTTAGATTAATTTATAACCTCTAAAAATACATTCCAAAACACACCTCAGTCAAAAAAAAACTGAAAGCAACAGGAAATGATAAAAATACATTAGTCTTAACATCTCTGTTTAGGGTTTATTCTTCAAGCCATTTCTCATGCTAAAAGAAAGGGTAGTTATGTTTCTACTATATAAATGTAGCAACATTTTAGGGTCTATTCAGTAAACAAGGCTGAGCCTTTGGGCTAGGCAAGTAAGGGGAGAAATTTACTTCCCTTTTTTTAAATTTACTTTTTTATTGATATGAAAAGAACAAGACACACGAACACACACTATCTACCAAATTCTTCAGTGAAGTTGCCTCATTTAAACCTAGCTATTCTTCCCCGATGAAAACACAAAAAGAGAGAAAGGTTAACTTCATGCAAACTCCAGTTAAGACAGAGTAACACCTGTCAGACCAACCTCCTGCCAAGAGTAACTATAACAGTGGAGTAAAATATAAATTTAAAACCCCAGCTTTTTAAAGACATCAAAGAGCTCAAACAAGGTAGCCGGGACTTGAGAGACCACAATCCTAGAGAGAAGGGAAAAGCAATCAACTGAGCATTCTTCACTGCTTTTCCTTTTAAGGTACTTGCTATGCTTATGCTATAAGCAGTCAACGGGCCTAGTGGCCAAACAAAAAGTGGCAGCTAAAAAACTAAGAAGGGTTTTCAGTAGTCTCAGTGTTGAGGAGACACACACACACACAGACACAGACACACACACAGACACACACACAGACACACACACACACACACACACACAAAAGAGGTGTGGGCCTGTTGAAGAGGAAGAAATACCCCAGGTTTCTGTTGAGAACCCCGAAGGGGTATGCCTAGTTTAAGAGGAAACCTGAAAACGACTCATCTTTACAAACACTGAAACCCAGCCTAGAATCCTCTCCATCCTTGATTTGATCAAAGTCATGAGTCCCTCCCACTAACAGCCTGCCAGAAGAAAAATAGATCCTCTATAGAGGAAGACAGCATCATCCTCAAAAAAAACAAAACAAAACAAAAAAACCACTGCCATTAAGTCAATTCCAATTCATAGTGACCCGTAGGACAGAGCAGATCTGCCCCATCTTTCTCCCAGAGTGGCTAGTGAGTTTGAACTGACGATCTTTCCTTACGGGTAGCAGCCAAGCACTTAAACCACTGCGCCACCAGGGTTCCTCAACAGCTTGCCGGAAGAAAAATAAATCCTCTGTAGAGGAAGACAGCACCATCCTCAGCCTCTACAATTTTGTATTCACAATATACAGCAATTAATGAAAAGTTACCAGGCATGTCAGAAGGCAGGAACAAATGACTAAAACAAAAAAGAAGACAAACAGACCTAAGATGTGATCCACATAGTGGAGTTACTAAATATAGACTTTAAAATATCAATAACTACTGATTAATATGTTCAAGGAAACAGAAGACAGAAAATTTCACCAGAAAACTGGGATCCACAAAAGAAGAATGAAATGAAATTCCACAACCAAAAAATATAGTAACCTGGAGACTTAAACAGATGGATTTAAGAGCAAGTTAGTTACAGCGAAAGAAAGGATTAGTGAATTGAAAAACAGATCAGTAAAAGGTATCCATTCTAAAGCACAGAGAGAAAAAAGGATGGAAAATAAAGAAAAAAACTAAAGAGTCATAAAATGTGGTCAAACGCAACTAGCATTATGTAATTTGAGTCCTAGAGGAAGGGAAAGAAAGATTGTGGCACAGCCATATTTAGATACTGGCCAAGGATTTTCCAAAACCGACAACAGACGTTTAGTCACAGACTCATGAAGCCCTACGAATCCCAAGAAGGATAAATACAAGTAAATTTAAAAATTTTGATGTGTCATTTATCACAGTAAAATTGCTGCAAATCTAAGAAAATCCTAAAAGCAGTCAGAAAAGAAGGCAATACATTACCTGCCAATAAGCACAATAAAGCTGACAGCTGATTTTTTAACAATAGATACAAGAACACAATTAAACAACATCTTTAACACTTTCATTACCATTGGTATAAACTGTATGGCAGCCACTTTTTATGACTCTGGACCTCAGAAGTAAGGCGTTATTCTGGTTCTAACACATTTAGTGTCAAGGTGGGCCCCTTTTGAAACGCGTGAAGGTCAGCAGACCAGAGTTGGAGCCTTATTGTTGTGTAGGTTGAGCATTCTATAAGGTGATGCTTCCTGGATGTGTTAGTTTTGTAAACTTTTTTTTATTTATTTGAGATAAGGCTTGTATGCATAATTATGGCTTTGCTGTGTGGTAGTTAGGGAGCCCTGATGGCTTTGTTTTGGTTTTTCTGTGTCATATTCAGAAAACCAGAGGTTCCCCATGTAACCCAATGGAAAAAGCGCCCACAGTAAATTACTTATCCAGCTCTAACTGGTATATCGTCATACCACAGATCAGCGGTGCCAAAATGCCACTTGCCTCACTGGTGGCTTGTATTACCAGATCATATTTCTCAAAATCCGTATTACCAACCAAAAATTTAAACACACTCAACTAGTAAGCATGCACTCAAATACTGAAAACACATGATATATATATATACATAAAATATGTGTGTGTGTGTATGTATGTGTGTATATATATATATATATGAGAAAAAAATGTAGTAACAAAAAGGTTAACATGCCAAATGGAAACAGCTGGCAACTCAGAATTCTATTTCTACTTAGAGAAAAAAAATCATTCAAATATGATTGGAAAATAAAGATGCTTTCCAACGAACAAAATCTGAGAGAATTAGTTGCCAGAAGATTGTCAATAATAGAAACAAAATTCTTCAGGCATAAGGAAAAAGATCCCAGAAAGCAGCACAGAACTGCAGGAAAGAATGCAGACCATTGTAAGGGTAATATGTGGGTAAGGTTAAATAAATATTGACTTTACAAAACAATAATAGAAACATCTTACAGTGTTTAAAATATATGTAGAATCGAAATGCATGACAACAGCAGAAAAAGCAAAATGAAGTTAGTATTCTAAGGTCCTTGCATTACCCAGGCTGTGGTAAAAGCATTAACTTATTATTCACTGTAAGAAGTTACCATATTTTTACGCAAATAATGTGCATGTTACACATTTTTTGCCAACCACACAACTCCCCCCACCCCGTGTCACTTTCACAAGCATACTATATGCCAATTTCCACGTTATATGTGCGGGCACCTTATTTATGAGGTCCCATTATTTGCAAAAAATACAGTACTAATGTGTGTCATTAACTAACCACTGAAAGAATAATTTTTAAAAATATGTAACAAGATAATAGAAGTGTTAAAATGAAATTAACTTTTAAATGTAAATAATCCAAAGAATATAAAGAAAAAAGGAGCAAGTAATAGATGGGACAAATAAAAAATAAATAGTAAGATTTAAAACTAATCCTAAAAGTATTAGCAACTAATTAAATATAAACAGACTAAACACGCCAATGAAAAAACAGAGGTGGGGAACACTACCTAACCATATAGTACTTACAAGAGACACACATTACATATAAGGACACAGAAAGGTTGAAAGGAAAAGGATGGAAAATGATATGCAAACGTTAACAGCTCTAAGGCAAGAAGCATCACCAGGGATAAAAAAGGAACATCTCATAATGATAAAAGAGTTCATCTGCCATGAACATATCACAATCTCAAATTTTATGCAATAACAGTCTCAAAACAAAACACAAAAAGCAAAAGCTGACAGAAAAGAACAATTTGACAAACCCACAATCCTCGTGAGAGATTAACACAGTAACTGATAAAATAAGCAAACAGAAATCAATAGATCTAGAAGATTAACATGTTTAACAAACTTGATTCATCTACACAGATCATGGAACCAACAACTGTGGAATACATAATATTTTCAAATATAGATGGAATACTTACCCAAACTGACCATATAATGGGACATAAAGCAAATCTCAACATACATCAAAGGAATAACATTGTACAGAACACGTCCTTTGATCACAGTATAACTAAGAAATCAATAACAAAAGTATTGCTATTGAAAACTACTACACTTCTAAATGACCTATGCCTCAAAGAAATCACAGTAAAAATTAAAAAGTATTTTAATATGACACATCAAAACCTGTGAGATGTAGCTCAAGCCGTGCGTAGAGGGAAGTTTATAGTCTTAAATACATTATTGGAGTCCCTCGGCTGCTAATCAAAAGGTTGGAAGTTCGAATCCATCTAAAGGTGCCTTGGGAGAAAGGTCCGGTGATCTACTTCTGAAAATCAGCCACTGAAAACCCTATGCACAGTTACAAAAAGAACAAGACAGACAACTTCTTTGTGGTCCTCTAGTCACATTTATACTCTAACACACAAAGTGTCACCGTTAATAGACTCAACAGCAACTGGTTTTACAAAAGCATACGTTAAAAAGAAAAAAATGGAAAACTAATGTTCTATTTTTCCACCTCAGTAAAAAAAAGAACAGTAAATTAAACCCAAGAAGAGTAGAAGAAAATGAAGAGTAAAACAAACAAAAAAACCCAAATGTATAATAGAGAAAATCTATAAAATCAAAAGTTGATTCTGTGAAAAGACTAATAAAATCAATAAACCCCTAGCAAAACTGATCAGTAAAAAAGAAATCATAAATTACTGACAACAAGAATAAAAGGTGGATATCATTAGTGATCCTCAGAAATTAAAAAGACAATGATTATGAAGAGCTGTCACAGCAAACTGTGTGTGTTTACAGCTACACTGTAATAGTCTACATGTCTGTCTTCCTTACTATAGGAAAATGGTTGAGGGGCTCTATCATATTATCTTCCTATCTGTGGGACACAGCATAATATCTGGCACATAGCAGACTCTCAATCATGTTTGATGAATGACAGACCTCACTGAAGAACTAAGAAGGCCACGTGTGGAGTTTCAACTTTATTCAGTAGGCTATACTGTGCTCATGCAGAACCTGTCCATAGACCAAGAGGCAGTCACTGGAACAGAAAAAGAGGATACCGCGTGGTTGAAAATCAGGAAAGGTGTGCATGAGGGTTGTATCCTTTTACCATATTTATTCAATCTGTAAACTGAGCAAATAAGCTGAGAAGCTGGACTATATGAAGAAGAACGTGGCATAAGGACTGGAGGAAGACTCATTAACAACCTGCGATATACACGTGACGCAACCTTGCTTGCCGACAATGAAGAGAACCTGAAGCACGTACTGACGAAGATCAAAGACTACGGCGTTCAGTATGGATTACATCTTAACATAAAGAAAAAATTCTCACAACTGGACCAATAAGCAACATCATGATAAACGGAGAAAAAACTGAAGTTGTCAAGGATTTCATTTTACTTGGATCCACAATCAACACCCATGGAAGCAGCAGTCAAGAAATCAAACGATGTATTGCACTGGGCAAATCTGCTGCAAAAGACCTTTAAAGTGTTAAAAAGCAAAGACGTCACTTTGAAGACTAAGGGACACCTGACCCAAGCCATGGTATTTTCAATCACCTCATCCACGTGCGAAAGCTGGACAATGAATAAGGAAGACTGAAGAAGAACCGATTCATCGAATTGTGGTGCTGGTGAAGAATATTTTATATACCATGGACTGCCAGAAGAACGAACAAGTCTGTCTTCGAAGAAGTACAGCCAAAATGCTCCTCAGAAGCGAGGACGGCAACACTTTGTCTCACGTACTCTGGACATGGTATCAGGAGACACCAATCTTTGGAGAAGGACATCATGCTTAATAAAGGAGAGGGTCAGTGAAAAAGAGGAAGACCCTCAATGAGATGGACTGACACAGTGGCTGCAACAATGGGCTCAAGCATAGCAATGACTGTGAGGATGGCGCAGGACTGGACAATGTTTCGTTCTGTTCACGAGGTCACTGTGAGTCAGAACGGACTTGATGGCACCTAACAACAATATGTGAGAAGTTCTTTTTTTTAAATAAAGAATTTTACCCAAATTTACCCGTTCTTCTGGAGTTCTTATAGACATTTAACAGAAAAGGAAAGAAAAACAATAACTGTATCATTATCAAAGTTTACATTTGGTCAGAGTGTACCTATTGATATGATCATTTACTTTTAATAAAGGTTAGTTTTTGCAAAAAGAACAAGAAAGACAACTTCTTTCGGGTCCTCTAGTCACAATTCATTGAGGAAATAATATTTCTCCTTCTACTACAGGACAGAGTAGAACTGCCCCATAGGGTTTCCAAGGAATACCTGGTGGATTCGAACTGCCGACCTTTGGTTAGTAGCTGAACTCTTAACCACTGTGCCACCAGGGTTTCCAGTATAGTACTCTGAAATGGCTTCCATATATTTTAAACAATGATTTTCTAACAGAGGAATAAGTGTATATTATATCACTTGGGCTATTTCAAGCTCTATCACTGATGGAAGTTTGTTACATAAGGCAAGTGTGTTAGGGTGGGCAAAAAGCATTAAGAACCACCATTCCAGAACTCTGTCTTAACTATTAAAACTGACATTCATCCAGCAAAGCTGTGCTGAGTGCCTGCTAAGCACCTGGCACTGTGCTAGACACAGTGGATATGTGGAGATACAGAGTCTGGATCCCTGGGGAGCTCACAATCTAATAGAAAAATAACTAACTTCAAGAAACCAAATTGGTTTCCCTGCGTGCTAACTATGAAGGACTGTGTGGAGTTTTACTGGACGGTCTCCAGGGCCTCAGTCAGAAGAAATGCTGTGGCTGTACCAATGCTGACCACAGACAGAGGAATATGAGGAGACTCGGGTATTGTGCATTTGCTCACAATTAACTAACTATAATACAGTGTGGCAAAAGCTATAAAACGGGTATAAGCAATAATACATACGGGCAGAAAAGAAAAGAAGAACAATTAATTCCAGGGATTTCGGGCAGTTTTCCCAAAGCCTTAAAGGATGAGTAGAATATTGCAAAACAATAGAGCCAACATTCTGAGTGCTCATTCCACTGTTCTAAGCACCTCTGGGGTCCCCATGAGTTGGAGTCCACTCGATGGCAACTGGTTCCCCATTTCACAGATAAGGAAAATGAAGAAAGGTTAAATAACTTTTCCAAGGTTACATAACCCAGCTCTAAGTGGCAAAACCAAGATTTGAATCCAAGTTGTCTGGCTCTAGGTTGTGCACTTTTTAGCCACTTTTCTAGGTTGCTAGTTCCAATACACACACAATAGAAATGCTACGATTCAATCTGATTGGAGACAATGTTGCTGTTAGCTGCTGTCCAGTCAATTCCAACTCATGGCAACTCCATGTGTGCAGAGTAGAATTGCCCCCTGGGTTTTCAAGGCTGTGACCTTTCAGAAGCAGATTGCCAGGCCTGTCCCCCAGCCCCAAGGTGTCTCTGGGTGGGTTCAAACAGCCAATACAAAGCAGGCTGATAAGAAGGGCAAGGCAAGACTGTGAAGGGCCTATGATACATCTTATTCTATGGACAATGGGAATTTTTAAATCAGAGCATCTGTGGGATCAAATCTGTTTCAGAAAGGCAGCTAAGGTAATGCTCTCAATACAATACAGGAAGACCTCCCCATACAGGGAGCAAACACAACCGCTGCCTCTACACACTGCAGGGGCCACTTGGTGGTTGAAGACGCCTTCATGCCATTCAAAAACCTAAAGCGACAAGATCACAAACCCTGTACCATGTACACAGATGAAACAAACTACACGCTGATGAATAAATTCTGCTTATCTAAGATTTTTTAAAATACAAGTCAAACGAGTAACCTATCTCACATCAGGAACTCAAATGAGCCCTTGACACTGTGAACTTGGCAGGACAACTGATTTTTTTTTCTGCCCCTTTTTTGTACTTCCTGCCTTAGTTTATGTCCAAAGTTAAGTGGCCTTATCAGTTTAAAGTGCAAAATAAAAACATGAGTCAGCAAACAGAGATTTCCTTCCCTCTTCTCCAAATACAAACATTTTACTGACAAAAATAAAAAAAAAAAAAGGCATTCGTCTAGTAAAGAACTCCCCTCCTCACCCCAACAGCCTTAAATACATTGAGAGTTTTGTTCCAATGACTTCATGTTTAGAAATTTACTCTAAGGAAATATTCTGAAGTAGAAAGGGAGAAAAATTTTTGCACAAAAATTTTCATCAAAGCATTATTTATAGTAGGAAAAAAAAACACCTAACAACAGGAAAATAGTTCAGTAAGCTATAGGATATCATTCAACGAATGGGATGTAGCCCTTAAAAACTGTATGCATAAAGACTATGTAATAACTTGAGAAAAAATCTTAAGCACAACACAAAACTGTGCATATAACATGAACAACTGTGTGAAGGAAATACATCAAAATTAATGGTGGCTAGGTTGGGAAAACTGGTAATGTATCTCTCTGTTACTTTCCTAACTTTTCAAACACTTTTTAATGAGAAACTGTTAACCTTCAATTTTTTTTTTAAGTCTCTATACGCAAGCACTAGTGGTGCAGTGGTTAAAGCAATCAACTGCTAAACGAAAGATCAGCAGTTCAAAACCACTAGCAGCTCCACGGGAGAAAGATGTGGCAGTCTGCTTCCATAAAGATATGCCTTGGAAACCCTATAGGGTCACTATGTGTTAGAATCGACTAGATGGCAGTGGGTTTTTTTTGGGTGGTTCAGTGGTAGAATCCTTGATGCCTTCCACGCATGAGACCTTGGTTCAATCACCGGCCAATGCACCTCATGTGTAGCTGCCACCCGTCTGTCTGTGGAGGCGTGTGTGTTGACATGATGCTGAACAGGTTTCAGTGGAACTTCCAGACTAAGAGAGACTAGGAAGAAGAGTTTAGTGATCTACTTCTGAAAATCAGTCAGTGAAAATCCTATGGATTACAACAATCTGATCTGCAACCAATCATTGGGATGGTGCAAGACTGGGCAGTGTTTCCTGTGTTGGGGTCGTCATGCAGCTAACAACAACATGTGAATATTTGCTGTTAATTACAAAAGCCTCTTAACAATCACGAAGCCCTGGTGGTCCAGTAGTTAACAGCTCAGCTGTTAACCAAAAGATCAGCAGTTCAAATCTACCAGCTTCTCCTTGGAAACCCTGTGGGTAGTTCTACTCTGTCCTATAGGGTCGCTATGAGTCAGAATCAACTCAACAGCAATGGTTTTTGTTTTTTTTTTTCTTATCAATTCATGAGCCCAAGCCACAGACAAACTCTATTTAGAAGTCAGGTTGGACTTACACAGTGTGATTCGTTTCTGGAAGTATTAAAAATGCAGTTTCAGGGTTCCAAATTTAAACCCTTTTCCCATGCAGTCTCATCCATGGGAAGGATTTCTATTAGTACTACCAGCAGAGGCGGGGGTGTGGGGTGTGGGGGGACGGATGGATGGACTGACATGTATGCAGAGAGGGGGCACGCGCCCTGGGCGCAAGTCCAAGGGGGTGCCAGATAAAGCACGGAATGACATTCCAAGGCGATATAAATATGAAAGGTGCCTGACTGAGGCAGCTGGACAAGAGGGCGGAAGGTGTTTCTCCTGATGCATCGCTGCTATCAATATCTATTCATCTTGAATTGGAGGGCGGGGACTTAGAAACTGCATGTGGGCACCTGAATGGTGGGGGGAGCAATTTAGAGACTGCCCCTGGGCGCTCATTACCCTTGCTACACCCCTGACTACCAGAGGCCAAACAAGAAAAATACTCTTATAATACTCCTCTTGACATGGCTATTTAATTTTGTAATTTAGTGGTATTCTCTGATGTTAAAAGGGCAAAAACTTTTAAAATACCCTCAACAGCTTTGTTACTTACTATAAATTTAAAGGAAACCTAATTAACCAACTGCACAACAATTGGCATTTTCTCCATCTCAGACTCAGCTAGTACAGAAACATGTATTCAACCATGTGAATATCAACAAAATACTCTGACATTCAATGCCTTAGAGATTCCATATTCCCACAGAAAGTTTTAAAACAATTGTTATCTGAAGATACAATTAAAAAAAAAAAAAGGTAGCCTCCAAGTGTTACAAAAAACCAAGCACCTTTAATGTAAGGATGAAGGGGAGGGAGACAAAGAATAATCAAACGTCCTCTGTATCAGTTTTGGACTAGAGGCAGTTTTATGATTCATGCATGACACAGAATTCAGTGGACTAGACAAAATAAATGATCCCATTAAATATTGAGGGAATAACTATGCAATAAAATAAACATAAAATTTAGGCTCCAAAACCTGACGAGGGGGGAAAAAATCAAAGACTTTTAGTACCTTAAAAAAGGCAACTGACAGGAGATAAATGGTCTATTGTCAATGAAGCAAGCAACTCATTTTTCCTCCACTTCTCGTTCTTAGGCTTATTACTCTGTATTAACTCCAATGGTAAAAAAATCACGGCTTAAAGATCAAAAGAATTAAGAAACTAAAAGTACAGGGTACTCATTAACTTCACTTTGAAACTGTTTACCAGTTGGATAAGTTATTCAAGAAAAAAAGACACTTTCACAAAAATTATCTTTCTAAAATCGTTTGATCATTTTTTGGAAACAAGTATTTCCAAGTAACTACACAATCAACCTTGTGCAAATTTCCTGACTTACGCTAACCCACCAGCTTTCTTCTTAAAACTGATGGACTGATCTTATGAATTAACAGAGAAATTACACCCACATTGGGGCTTCAGTGAGATCATAGGCAAACTGTTTGATTCCCATAGTTCTGCATTTTTTTATATATATAACCCTCTCACCATATTTCTTGTTAGAATGCCACAGAAATGGAAAACATCTTAGAGATGTGTAGTATTAAATCATTGGCAGCAATATTAATTAGTATTATGGAAAAAGACAAGTCATTTATCCTAATATCCTATTTTAGATAGGATTCAAGGCCTGCTGAAATTAATTCTTGCCTCCTCTAAGTGCTTAGCTAAATTAGAACATCAAAAAAGGTCAAAAGTGAACATGCCAAGGGACCTGCAATGTAACTTTTCATTACTCCACAATGAACTTTTTTTTTTAAACCTGTCTGATTTCACTGAGGTACTCAAATCAACTGTAGACTCCTAACAAAGTCAGAATTATCAAAACTGATCACGACTTCCAAAGAAGATAAAGCAGCGACACCCTAAAAACCCTTGACATGCATAGAAACCACAGCAACACAGAAGATTACACACTAGTTTTAAAAAGTGTCTACAAATGCTTAAAAAAAGATGAAGGCCACAAAGAAAACTGCTGCAGAGATTTCATGCCAGTAAATATTTCAAAACATAAAGAGCAATCCATCATTGCAATGAGCCTTGTTGGTAGGAGTAAACTGCAGAATTCACAAAACGCCCCCCCCCCGATTTTTTTTTAATTAAGAATCATAATTATAATCATTAGGCCTAAATAAAATTAGGCTACTGAATTAATCAAAAGCGTTGAAGAAATGAGAACTTGCAAATTTCATGATAAAGCTAAAATACCTATAACTTAAAAGTGAAACAGCAGACAACCCACTGAGAGACTGGGCCAGCAGGAGGGCTGAAGGAGCAACAGTACACACACACATTTCCAGACTGAGAAACAATCTTTTGAGCAGCAGCCGTGGAAAACAGCAATGAAGACAGGTGGAGACAGTATTCTGGAACAAGCAGAACACAACTACTAGTGGTACCAACTCTAAAAAGTTTCTAATAAAAAGTATAAGAGATTATCGCACACATAGCTCCTTAAGGAAAACGATAAATCTTTACTTTTAAAACAGGGAAAAGGCAAGTTGAAATTTGCTGCACAAGCATAATGCTACTACAATGAATATAAAAACAGGTGGGTTTTCTCTATTTCAGTCTAAGAAAATACGCCAAAGTAACAATGCTCTGCGATTTGGTTTCAACAAATCATCTGTCCAAATGGTTTTTTTGGCCTACATTTCTCTAACTAAGAACCAGCTTGGCTTTGTGATACCTGTATTATAGGAAAAAACAGGTAAAGTGCCTTTACGTTTCTCTTCCCTGTGTGAAAGCAGTTAGCCCTCAGTCTTCAACCATTCTTGATCTGAAATGGGTCAAATATAATTAGATAAAACTCACCACCAACCAAAATAAGAGAAAAAAACATCCCAGAAGAAGAAAAGTGAGGCTAGTTAAAAACTCTGTTCTTCCATCTTTTACAAAATCTAAAGCATTTTTTAAACTCCTTAATCCACTGCTAGAAAATTGAGCTAACAATGAACTTTATTTCAATCGAGTCCTCAGAAAATGTATTTAAACAAAACTCCTGTACAAGAAAGCCTGAAGATCCACTGGAGACCATTCTGCAGGTCTCAGTTCAAAGCAGCAGGTAAGGCCTACCGTCACAAACACCTAGAAGTCAAATTTCACCTTACCGAGTCTCTTATTATTGAGCCTTGTCTTGGTTACTTCTAAACATCGTCCAACTTTCTAAACGTGAGATTGATGACACATAAAAGTTAAGAACCAAAGTTTAAGAGTAAACAAACAATAGCTAGCTTGCCACTGTTTCCTTAAAAAAAAATTTTCAGATTAATTTTCCAAATCTGGAAAAATTGTGGGGTGGAGGTGGGAAAGAGGTCAAGCTCTCAAAAGCCTATTTATGGCAATGCAGTAATACAGGGCCTGCCTTTGAAGCACAGGCATGAACAGCCCATCTTCCAGTCTCTCAGGTATAACTTAAGTGACAGGCCAGAAGAGAATCTATGTGGTCTCTCAACAGAGTGTTGAGTAGGAATCAAAAAGAAAAGGAATGATGATGTAGACTTCAACTTCCAGCTTACCATTTAGTACTTGGAGCCCTGGGGGCATAGTGGTTAAGAGCTCAGGCTGCTAACCAAAAGGTCAGCAATTGGAACCCAAGAGCCGCTCCTTGGAAACCCTATGGGGCAGTTCTACTCTGTCCTGTAGGGTCACTATGAGTCACAATCAACTCAACGGTAATGGGTTTTTCAGTACTTGTAAATTTACTGCAAGCTATGACATTTCAGCCAAATAATTTCAAAAGTAACATCCCCTTGAGAAAAAGGAAGCAAGAAATTTATGGATGTCACAATTACATGAGTACCTAAGGATGTAACTGTATTTTATATATTTGTATGCTGTTCAATATATCTTCACTGTATAAGAGAATTCTTAAAGACATGAACACTTTCTTGTTCTGCTCTGCATACAGAAGTTCTTCCATCATGACAAATTTACAGGGCAACTGGTTAATTTTTCTTAGTCACAGAGACTCCCAAAAGAAAACAGCTTTCAGTTCTATTTTGTCTCATCCATCAGATGACTGATTACTCGTTTAAAAGTAGAAAGAAGGCACCTAAAACTCTTCTCTCTCCAACTCCAACAATCCAACTTGTCTTGTTTCTAAGTCTCCTTACCACTCCCTCTAAAAGTCATACCACATTCCTTAATCCCACTGAATCCCCATTCTCAAATTCAGGCTTATAATGGAAAAATGTCCTTCAGTACATGGCAGCCTTTGCAGATATCCAGGTACTAATGACCTCACAATTATAAAGTTCATCTGTGTTCACCTCAACTCAAAAAACGTGCAGGGTCATCTGGCCTGCAAGTGCTCTCTACTTGAACACAGGAAAGGCTGAAGACCAGAGGCATTTTAAAGTTAATTTTATTGGCTACAAGAGGAAAAAGTCTTCAGTAGTTGTCTCAGAGAGAGGAAGGGGGAAAAAAAAACTACTCTCTTTGAGTCACTTCATCCTAGAATAGCAGTTTTACAGACTGCAAGCAATGGGAAATGTGGTAAATTTCCCAGTGGCCAGTTATGAATGGTTCACCATTAACAAATGAAGGGAACTGCTTTTAACTGAATTTAATTTTAAGTTATTACCTTCAGCAATCACTGTATGTTTTTTGTACATTGTTTCACTGACTCCTCACAGCAATCCTTTGAGGTATGTATCATTATCATCAATAAAATGTGAGGTCAGAGGTTAAATAATTTTCTCCAGACTATATTCTAGTAAGTGGTAGATCCACACTTGAATGCAGTACTGATAAAGTCCATTAACCAGGTCAAAAAAAAAAAAAAAAATTCAAATGCAAAATTCACAGCTGAAAATGGAATAGGTTACAGGATGAAACAACTCTCCCTTTTATTTAAAAATCCTGTTGTATCTCACGTTTTGGAACATAGTGCTCTTCGCCACTGATCTCACTGATCTCACAGGTGCTGTTTGTGACAGCAAACACGCACATCTGCACGGGTGAGATGACACACACAAAGGCAGGACCGCCTGAACCCTCTCCCTATATTTAGATCTTTTAGAGCAGCTCTTAATTGCATAATTTAATCAGTACTCTCTAGAAGGGAAACACATCCATATTCATCAACAGGCATCAAAGGAAACATCTTTACAAGTTATATCCTTTTACAAACCAACATATGGTCTCACGCCACTCTCCCAATTGTTGAACTCCTCCTCTGGGAAGAGCATGGAATTTTATTTCTTTTTATCACTTGAAAAAATCACTTCCCTCCTAATTCAGTAAAACTGGGTGGAGGCCACTTCCTCCACAGGTGAGAGAAATAAAACTTGTTGATTTGTCATTGTCAGGAATTTTATAAAGTTAACCATTTATTTTACGTATTGTCAAAATGGAAACATCAAATCCCAAATGAGAAATCAGGGCACATTCTCCACACTTTCAAATAAAACCTCTAATTTTTTCTTTTGTCATCTTAAGATGTTTTTATGTTAGAAAACAACAGCCCTTAACTTGATATGAAAGATGTAGGTTTGAATTGCAGCCACTTAGTAGCTGTACTTTGAACAAAACCACCTCTCTGAGCCTCATGGTGCTTTCCCATAAAATTGTGATACCACCAACTACAGACTGGGTTTTTATGAAAATTAAATGTGAAAATGGACAACTGATTTGAAAATCGAAACATGCTAAGAAACATGAAGTATGCTATTAATAAAGCAATATCACAAATAGGAAAAATAATTTTAATACTTCATATGCACAAAAAATTTATCTTCTAGTTTCTGTCTTTTTTGTGAAGTTCTAACTTTATAGCAATAAAAAAGAAAAGAGAAAAGCCAAGAACCACTACCGTCGTTCAATTCATTCAACAAACACCTGCTACATGTCAGACACTATTGTAAGTACTGGGGGTACAGCACTGAACAAAATACAGTTAAGAAAACTAAAAAAAATAAAAAACCTCCTTCCTTTCTGGGGCCTACTTCTTTCTAGCAGTGCTCTGAAGAAGTGAGAGACTGAGCCATGTGGGTATCTGGGGGAAGGATATTCCGGGCTGAGGGAACAGCAAGTGCAAAGGCCGTGAGACAGGAATGCACCTGGAATGTCCAAGAAACAGACAGGAGTTCAGTGTGGCTGGAATGGACTGAGTCAGGGGAGAGTGAGGGGAGATGAGGTCAGAGAGGTGACGGGGCAGACACACAGGCTTGTAGAGACTTCAGCTTTTACTCCAATAGGATTGCTATGGCTTGCTGGGTGAAGTACACACCAAAAGGGTGCAAAGATGGAAGGAGTGAGTAGGGAGAACAGTTAGGAAGCTAAGGCAATTGCTGAGGCAAGAGATGATGCAAGTTTGGCCCAGGGTGGCAGAAGTCGTCAGATCCTGGATATATTCTGAAGGTACAGCCATGAGCAAATGCTGTAAAATTTTATTGCTTATGTAAGTAAATAATTAACTAGCCATAAAGTTGGAGAAATCTGTTTCGTTTTTGAAAGTGCAAAATCCTATATTATGGAACTGTGGGACTGAGTATCTGAGGTGGAGGGTCAGAGACAAGGTCACTGGAAGACAAGTGGTCCAAGGGCTATGACAGGAGTAGCATGGGGGGAGGAATGACTGGGAGCTGGAAGCTAACATCTTCTGGGAATTAGAACGACAGGTGGTTACCTTTTGGGAGTGAGCTGGGAAGGGGGTGAGTCCAGGAGAGCATATTACTTTTAACCAATTACTGTTTTCAATTTTAAAGCTCCAATAATAAAAAAGTAACAACTGACAGTAAGTAAGAGATTTATTTTGTGTGACTCCAGAAGACATTATGACCAAGAGGTAGCACGATTTATCATTTTATAAAAGAAAAAAAAATTGAAAGTGTTTCTGCACAGAAGGGAATACTACTGAACTGGGATGTTGCAGAGAAATTTATTCACGTATACAGGGTTAGAATACATGATCTAATTCTGAGTGAACATGATATAGACAGGAATGTACTTTTTATTAAGCAATTCATCCACATTATCAAAAATTCAATTAAAAAAAGGGCATATTATCACAAAAAAATTTCTTCCCATTCCAATTAATAATTCAAATATTCTTCGAATTTCTCAAGGCATGAATTTTGTACCAAAAAAATGTTTTCTATTTCTCAAATATCTTTTAGACCAAGTTGTTTCTGTCCCTTTTTCCAGCATATAAATGTTATTTGGAAAGAGTAAAATAACTTCCACAAATCAAAGTTTACATAACCACTGAAACAAACACTGAGATCAGCCAGATTTCACTCTCCTCCACATGACGATCAACGAGTCTGTTTTCAATTGGCCAAAAACTAGACTAGACTTACAGACATTCACTTGGCCACCTCAGAGGAGAAAAGTAACAGACAGCGGCAGCCTTCTTCCAGAACCGTGGGAGATCCTTCCACATAAGAGCTAGAAGAAGCAAAATGCAGTCTCTCACTGGCTTAAAGAACTACTGCTTTAGATATAAGCAAGCATCACCTATGTCATCAGGTGAGACCTGTGCCCTAAGTCCTGATCTTTCTGCCTCAGATTTTTTTTTTAAATTGTACTTTAGATGAAGGTTTACAGAGCAAATTAGTTTCTCATTAAACAATTAACACACATATTGTTTTGTGACACTGGCTGCCAACCCCACGAGATGTCAACACTCTACCCCTCTAGACCTTGGGTTCCCTCTTACCAACTTTCCTGTCCTCTCCTGCCTTCTCGTCCCTGCCCCTGGGCTGGTGTGCCCATTTAGTCTTGTTTTGTTTTACGGGTCTGTCTAATCTTTGGCTGAAGGGTGAACCTCAGGAGTGACTCCAGAACTGAGTTCTGGGGTTCAGATCACTCTTTCATTCCTACCATTAACTTCCCCACCACTGCCGTCGAGTCATGATTACGACTCATAACTGCCCCATAGGGCTTCCAAGGCTGTAATCTTTATGGAAGCAGACTTCCACATCTTTCTCCCATGGAGCATCTGGTGTGTTCAAACCTGACCTTTCGGTCAGCAGCCACGTGCTTAACCACTACGCCACCAGGGCTCCTTTTAACCTCCTCACAGTGACTTATTTACCAACCAGAAGGAAAAAACCTAAATTGTCCTTAGAAGGTTTCAGAACCAAAGTTCTCCTTTACATGTTCAACTACTAAGAGAGCTTTAATTGTCACTAATTCACTATTTAACAAATTCTTTAAGTGCTTGCCACCAACCTAAAGGTGCTGTAGAAAGAAAATGAGTATGACACAGTTCCCACTACCACTAAGCTTACAAAGGTGTGTGTTTGGGGCAGGGTGGTGTTTAAGGTGGACTGTGATAAGTCATATAACAAAATGTTCAGGCTGTTTATCTAAGGAGGAAAAACACACCTGCAGGGAGAGTGGCCAACAATGCGTGCTGTATTTGCTGCAACGCATCCTGAGTTTTGCCCTGGCGGCACAGTGGTTAAAGAGCTCAGCTGCTAATCAAAAGGTTGGCAGTTCCAATCCACCAGCTGCTCCTTGGAAACCCTATGGGGCATTCCTACTCTGTCCTATACAGTCACTGTAAGTCGGAATCGACTCAACAGCAACGAGTTTGTTTGTTTTTCACTTTGCCATGGAAATCCAAATGGAGTTCAAGTGACTGTCAGTCACATCAGTGGGTGTGAACAACAGAACGGATAATACAAACCGCCTTAATAAAAATTAACCATTGCTTATGGTGCTTTAACAAAAAAAGCTTTTAACTCTTTGTTATATTTTGTTTAGACTAATAATAAAGCTACTATATACCCTAGGAACACAGTAAATTCTAATGAGATGCCTGTTCAACATTCAAAAATTGCTGTAGAAAATCCAAAGTGCCCGACAGTTAACTAGAATAGTTGTATTATACTGTAAAAAGTTACAAAGACTTTTTATCATATAGATCACTCTATCCTCCTTTCAAAATTCAGACTATAGGCAAGAGACTGCCCTTCTAGAACATCTGAAATATCCCAGTTTGAGAACTCAATAAACTCCCATCACCACCAATTTCAGAGGGAGCATTGTCACTCAGGGAGTTCTTCGGGAAACACCACGTAAAAGAGGGGTCTCCTATCAATTTTCAACACGGCTCAAGTATTCAGTATAAAAAATCCAGGGCTTCACCTGTGAGCAGCCATCTAAGGTATTCCACTGGTCTCATCCCTTCAGGAGCAAGGGAGAATGAAGAGAACAGGATACAAGGGAAAAATTAGTCCGGAGGACTAATGGTCCACAGCTACCAAGGCCTCCACCAGACTGAGACCAGCACAGCTAGATGGTGCCCGGCTACCATCACTGACTGCTCTGACCGGGATCACAACAGAGGGTTCTGGACAGAGCTGGAGAAGGATGTAGA
>NW_004443995.1:12915887-12956174 GCF_000243295.1 Trichechus manatus latirostris
AATGAGAAACTATTTTGTTCTGTAAACCTTCATCTGAAGTGAGAATAGCAGCACAATTGGAAGAGCGTAGTCGATGTCACTGAACTGTGCATGTAGAAATTTTTGAAATGGTGTATCTTTGGCTATGTATATTTTCACCAAAAAAATAAAAGGTCAAGAAAGGAGAGGGTTGACATGCTGTGGGGTTGTTAACCAATGTCATAAAACAATATGTGTACTACTGTTTCATGAGAAATTATTTGTTCTGTAAACCTTCACCTGAAGTACAATTAAAAAAACAAAACACACAAAAAAAATCGAGGGCTTCAAATCCGTTATTTTCAGTTCAACCTCCTGCTGATCATTTGCATTGTGACCCCAGGTATATGAATCAGAATCTACATTTTAATAGGATCACCAGGTGATTCTAAGAATCTTGTCAAAATGTAGATTCTGATTCAGTATACCTGGGGTTGAACCAAAAATAACCAGTTCAAAGCCCTGAAAAAATCATTCTTGTATCAATATTGTCATCATCATAGCAATGAAGCACCAAGAGGTGTTCTGAACACTTAACACATACTAACTCTCCCAATCCTTACAAGAATCCTGTAAGTGGTATTTTAGAGATGATGAAACTGAGACACAGAAGTGTTTTACCTAACTTGCCAAGGCAACCCCTAGACCTCCCTGCTTCTCCTAAACAACCTCCTTCCTTGTCTGATACATAAGACAGAAGACTGACAAACAAGGATTTGCTTACAGTTTTATTTTAATCCCTCCAAATCCTTCCTTTCCCAGTTTCTTTTTTTTAATTTTTCTTCTTGATATCTTCCCACTTTCCTATGGAGAAACCAAAGGCTTGATCAGGGTACCAATGACAAAATCAAACTAATTTTCATCTAGACAGTTTAGAATAAGGATCCAAAGATATAAACTATAATTCAACCAGATATGAGGAAATTAGCACCATTGGGGTACTTCACACAACAGCCTGTGTATGTGCTCATCTCTTAATATTCTTTTTTTCTATTAAGTCTGTACAACATTAAAGTTAAAACTTTTAAGAAATTTGTTTTCTTTACATTTCCACTGGTTATTTTTAAGGTTCTTCATTAAAAACATAAATGAAAACTGAATAAAAAATTAAGGGTTCATTTTTTTCTCGAAACAAAGAAAACTTAACTCAAGGACTCTTTCAAGTATATTTAAATATGGGTAAAGTCTTAAGATATTCATATTCATGTTCATGACTAATACACAGCTAGAAGTCACCACGCTATCTACAGAGTGGTTTCTTTTTTTTTAATGGCAAAAAACAGTACTCAACTCTGGAGAGTTCAGATGAGGGGATGAGGAGTAGAGAAGATAAAGCAAACCAGGTACTGGTGTGGCAGAAACAATGGTCAGTGACATCACCACTTCAGGGGGTGCAACAGTTAAGCTCTCAACTGCTAATCGAAAGGTTGACAGTTGGAACTCACCAGCCGCTCAGTGGGAGAAAAGACCTGGGGATCTGCTCCCATAAAGATTACAGCCTAGGAAACCCATGGGGCAGTTCTATCTGACACACAGGGTTGCTATGAGTTGGAATTCACTTAAGGGCAGACAACAACAACCTGCCTCCTGAGTCCTTTCTCATCCTCTATTCCACGGTTTATCAACCTCAGCATTGCTGACATTTTAGGCCGGATAATTGTGTGTGTGTGTGGAGGGGGCTGTCCTGTGCATTGTAGCATGTTTACCAGCATCCCTGGTCTCTACCCATTAGACACCAGTAGCAACCACCCCCTCAGCTGTGAAAACCAAAAATGTCTCCAGACATTCCCAAATGAACCACTGATCTATTCTACCAAACTTCCCCTCTCCTTTTCTCTTTGTAATCTAAGCACCTCGGGGACTCAATATCTTTATTTAGACCTACTTTAGACTCTATAACTAAAGAACTGCTAATCCCTTCAAGCAAGGGAAAGGGAGAAATGGCAAACACACACATCCTTTATTCCTATCTCTTTTGGTCTCAAAGAAAAAAAGGGGAGTAGCAAAACAGTCCTCAAAATTAACTGGTATGTCTTGCGCATCTACAATAGGCATCACAGTGCTAAGTGCAACAAACTTACAACATACCACAGATCATATTTCCCGAGGTGTTTTTAAAAACATCAAAATGAAAAAAATCATTCATCAAGTATCTACTGTGTATCAAGCCAACACTTCTGGATCCTCTTGTAACATCTGACTTACTGTGGCACTTTTTTAAAAGCTCCAGGCCACAACTATTAAATAGGATCCCCTAGGGGCAGCGCCCAGGCGTTTTTGTGGTGGTTGTTATTCATGTGATTCTGACGTGCAGACAGGGTGTGAGAACCACTATGCTAGAGACACTGGGGACAGAGATCATAAGACACCCTTCATACCTCAAGTAACTCAGTACACATAAAGAATAAGATAACTGTAATAAAAGCTATTAAACAGAAGCTAGACTAAACAAGCAAGTTTGTATTGTTCCTCCAAGTTCTAAGATCCTCACTGAAAGTCCTACATTTATGACTCTTTAGTCAAGAGCTTGGCTGCTAACCAAAAGGTCAGCAGTTCGAACCCACCAGCTGCTCCTTGGAAACTCTATGGGGCAGTTCTACTCTGTCCTATAGGGCTGCTATGAGTTGGAATCGATTCAACAGCAACAGGTTTTTTTATCCCAACTTTAAAGCTGTATAAAATATACTATTAATTATAAATACAGACACTCAAAAACCTGCTGAAAGAATGAACTAAAATAGAAGGCAGGAAAAGCTCTACCAATCACGAGACCTCTTTCCCACTCCCTTGATTTTAAAAAACTCTCAATTATAAGAAAAATACTTTCAAACTAAAACTCTAATATTAGTAAAAATGGCTTGTTGTTTAGCTTTTATATTACTATAGTCTGTTCTAAGGAACCCAGTGGTCAAGCACTCGGCTGCTAACCAGCAGCTCCAAAACCACCAGCTGCTCTGTGGGAGAAAGATGTGGCAGTCTGTTTCGTAAAGACTTACAGCTTTGGAAACCCTGCGAGGCGGTTCTATTCTGTCCTTACCAGTTAGACTGTTTCTTCAAGGCAAAACTGAGCCATTTCTCTATTCCTCCCAACACATGCTGGACACACAGTAGGAATACATGAAATACTTGCTGAATTGATTAACAAAGAGCAGAACACCCGCCTTCCCGGAAATACAGATCGACATCTCAGCTGTACAACTTGACAAGACAAAACTCTTCAGTGTTTAAATGCAAATAAATGCTATAAACACAGTTTTTGTGTCAATCATTTAAATGATAATCAAGTTAGTTTTGTTTACAGTTAACGAACATTTAAAACCAATCAAACATTTCCTCAAGCTTAACAGGCTAAGCATTAGTCCTGAGTACATAAACATGAACACAGGAAAAATAAAGAGGTTGTTATTAATTATGCCAGATTGCAAAGCCAGCAATGGGCAAAAAGCAAAACAGGAAGCTGTAACAGATGCGATGGCAAGCTACATACAATCAGCTTTCCTGAGCTTTAATATGAAATAAAGGTCTAATTTCTAAAGCAACATTCACTGCATCGTTAATATTCCCTCTCATGAAAAGCTATTGTCTTTGATAAAATTAAGACTGATTTTCTCATCACTCATCGTCCCTCCCAAACTTGGTTTAAAAAGTTTGACCAATGCATAGCCGTTCAGGGCCTCTCCTCTCAGTCACTTATCATTTGGGAAGGACTTAAAGATGAGGAGAGGATGGTAAAAAGGACAAGTGGTGAGCCTGCAGATGAGATTTTATAGCCTTATTATTATTATTATTTTGCTAATTTTAAAATATTTGCATTTCCTTTAAAAGCAAGGACACGACGAGTCAGAAGATGCTCTCAAATTTCAATGCTGTCTAGTGGCTAGGTGAACACCCACTTAATGCTGAAGTAGGACTGAATGTAATTCAGTTAGATAAGGATACTGCCGATAACCAGCAGATAAGTTCCCTTATGGGCGGCATATGAAAGGCCTTTTCCAACCTATGACGATTAACTATCATCCATAACAGAAAATCTGGAAGATTAAATGCTGATGCCTAACTTTTTTTCTGTTTAACTTTATAAGAGGTTTTACTATGTGGGAAAACTTTTCTCACTTTATTTCATACCTCATAAACTATTCTATCTCAATAATCAAAACCATATTCCCAGACCATCACTGTATGTCACATGAGTAAGTTGTTTCAAGTTGCTGTCGAGTGGGCTCCAACTCACAGCGACATTATGTAAGAGAGAACCAAACGTTGCCCAGTCCTGAACCGTCTTCATGACTGTTAGTATGTTTGAGCTCATTGCTGAAGCTATTAGGAATAAGTTAATGCCACTATAAAATATAATATTGTAACTCAGGTAGGAGAGAAAGAGGCCCATTTTAACGTGCTCTATGATGCACTGGTGTCTTTAAGGTTCAACAATCATGGCCATTTGGTTGAGAAACTGTGTACAACTGATAGCCCCGAAAGGGCTACGAACACCTCACATTCTAATAAGAAGACTCTTAGCCCAAAATCATATCACAAAGGGTAGCAGGGTAATATCAAGTGAATAGGATAGAGAAGGCTGCCTCTCACAACTCCAGCTCATATATGTCTTATACTTCCTTATAACTCCAGCTCCTCTTACGCAGCTGGAAAGTTTTTACTTCCTTTCCTTCAATGAGAAAAGCCCAGTTTTCTCAGACTTCATGGTCCACAGAGTATCACAATGAAGTGAAAGGGAAAGAAACATCATGCCCACTCCAGCAAAGACTCTGATACGGACACAGCATCTCACAGAGCTTAGGGCCATACTACCTACAAACCAGGTATCCCAAAATACCAAGTAACACGATGTTATAAACTTTAGCAATTTTGGATGAATTAGAATAGAGGCTCAATCAACAGAAACATAAAAAAACTCTTAGAGAAAAATATTCTATTAATTATATTTTAGTTTTAAGCAAGTCAGAGCTGTCCAGGAATGCCTTCCCACAATTTTAGTAAGCACTAGAACAAAGTAATCACTGCCATTTTAAAGACAAGGATTACCCCTCCTCTCTTCACCACAAGTATTAGAACAGAAATCAAAGTATTCACAATAAAATTCTAAAGGAATGAGTTCCTTCCCTTTCCCCAGTCGCTGTCACCACCCATCTTTCAAAGGTGACAAGGCTGCTCTGAACGTCTACGTGCACTCCCGAGTTCCGATCTTCACGGCACTTTACTGAAGTGGCCAACTCTTTAAAACCACCAACCATGATGAAATAACATGAGCTAGAGCCAAATGCGCATTTCATTATTAATGTTGAACTTTCAGATACAACAACCCAAAGAGTCTTCCCATCGCACTTCTCAGTGGTGAATGGGCTGTCCAGTAACTGGTGATTATTCTCAGCCCACACAGGCAGAGAGACCAAAGAGCAGGGAGAACCCGTATTTCCCTCAAATGTGAATGGCTTACTGAGACTTAGTTATTTCTTCCTGACAGCAAAGTGGTTATTATGCACATGCCATTATACACACTTCTTCAATCTTGTATGGGTCGCATATGCATTTTTTAAATATTTATTTTTATTACAAAAACAACTCGAAGTCAGCCAAATACTGACAGCTGATGAATGAATAGGATTTAAAAAAAAAAAAAGATAATCTATAATCCCAGTAGCTAGAGATACTACAGAATCTTTCTAAGTGTAATATATATGCAGCATAAAGTTTATGTGTGCATCAATTCACATCTAAACACACACACAAACAGTTTAGAAAGACTGCTGTTGTTAGGTGCAGTCAGGTCAGTTCTGACTCACAGTGACCCTAAGTACAACAGAATTAAACACTGCCCTTTCCTGCGCCATCCTCACAATCGTTGCTAAGTTTCAGCCCACTGCGTCGTATTTTTGAGTGCCTTCCAACCTGAGGGGCTCATCTTGTGGCACTTTATCAATGTTCTGCTGCTATTCATAAGGTTTTCACTGGCCAATTTTTTCAAAAGTAGACCACCAGGTCCTTCTTCCTAGTCTGTCAGTCAGTCTGGAAGCTCTGCTGAAACCTGTCCACCTTGGGTGACCCTGCTGGTATTTGAAATACTGGTGGCAGAGCTTCCAGCATCACAGCAACATGCAAGCACCGCAGTACGACAAACTGATAAGACGAGTGGTGGTTATAAAGATAGACACGTTAATAAAATGAGATTATACTGGTTGCTATTCTATACTACAGCTTTACTTAAAAAAACACACACACACGGCCATAAACAGATCCACATTATCATTTTAAATATGGTTACATGATATTCTCTATGTTGGACACACACTACTGACAACTTTTTGAAAGTATAAAAACACTTTGAAAAAATCCTTGTTCATACACCCCTGCAATCTTCCCAGATAGAAGTGGAATTACAGGTTCAAAGACAGGCACATTTTAGACTTTTGTGATACCTACTGGCAAACTGTATGTCCAGAAATGCTCTACAAGCATATTTTTCCACCAGCAGTATACAAGTGTTCAATTTCTAAACCCTTACTAATAAACTGCTGCATGTTACCATTTTTAAATTTTAATCTGACAGGTTAAAAAAAAGGTTTCAACCTTAATTTGCATTTATTAACTACTAATGAAGCAGAACATTTTATGTTTATTAGTAGTTTGCATTTCATTTGTTTGTTAATTCCTTGGTCAGGTCTTTTATCAATCTTTCTATGGGGCAGTGTTCCTTATTGTTTGTTACAAAGAATAACTTGTCACAAATGTGTTATTTGTCTTTCAGGTTGTATCTGTATGTGCTGGGTCACATAAATGGTTTGGGTCAAATCTATGAAATTTTCCTTTATGATCTCGGAACAACCCCCCATGTCTTGAAATGGCATAAATCAATCTCCCCCTTTCCTTCCGACACTATGCCAAGAACCTATGCCGGAATCTTTCTGCACTGAGCACATACAGCTTTAATGAAAAAGAATTTTTTAAAACACTAATAAATGTTATAAGAAAAAACAGAATAAGTTTAGAATACTTATTTTTAAAAGCTTTTGGCAATTTAAATAACTTCTTTAAATCATTAAAGGGCATACTTCTCTTAGTTCAATTACTATACATTTCTTAAAAATCCTTATCAAGAATTGTCAGGGAAATGCTCCATCTACAAATTCCCAAACTTGATATTTCACAATTTCATTACCCGTACTCCTATTAACTCTTCTCAATTCATTTAGTCCATTAAACTCCTTGTAACCTGTTAGTCCATTAGACTCCTTGTAACCTGTGACTCCTTATCTAAATTGGAGTCCATACTGCCGTCATTAACATTCTATAAAATCACATGGATTTTTATAAATAGCTAACAATTTCTGAATGTTTATTATGTCCCAGGTCCTACGCTAAACCCTTTATATATTCCATACTTCACGGATTATAAAATGTTCCCCCTCCCCCATTTAACATCTGAAATCCAGAAGTTTTACAATCGAATGGTATGTCCTGCTTGAGTTTTCCTCCTCAGTAGTACATGAAATAATGTCTTACAATAGAGCATCTTAAATTAGATGAAATACAGAAGTACAATTCACTTCATCCTAATACCAATCCTGAGGCTGATACCATTTATTATGTTTTTCAGAAGAGGAAAAGTGAGGTACAAAGTTAACGGTCGCTTTCCCAAGGTTTTAAAGGAAGTAAGTGTTGGGGCTTCGATGCGAACCCAGGCAGTCTGACTCTAGAGCCTCATCTCTTAACCAGTTTGTTAGCCCTAGGCCAAAATCATCTCTACCATCATTTCTCTCCAATCTTACTACCAGGCCACAAAATTACACTAGAGAGTATTCTACTATACTTCCACATCAAACTTCACCTCAGGCCTATTATTAACGTAATTCTTTTGAATTCGAACGTACACTCCCCGGCACACAACCTACAATGGATCTTCCAGAATTTCTCCATTATTCTTAAACTTCCAATACCATATGCTGATTCTCATCCCATCTCACCATCCCAATGAAGGGATCTGCCTGCTGTATTACTGGGAAAATCAGCGCAAGTTACCAAGAGCTCTGCCACCTGCTTTCCTTTCTACCTTGAACCCCATTCTTCTCAGACAATTCTCTCCTTACCATGGTTAATATTTTGTCACCTGTGCTCCAGATCACTAACTCCATCATCTTTAATTGCTCTCTCTCTCTCCATTAACTTCTTTCCCTCAACCTTGAAATATGAAGAGGTCTCACCTATTCTGAAAGATAAGGGCGTATACGAGCCTATGTCTCATTTCTTTATACCCAGCTTCGTTCCACAAAGGATTCAAAGGCTTACCTTCATATTTGCTTTTATCTTCTACTTGACGGTAAACATCCAGCTACACCTTTCAGCTGGACTTAATACCATGCCCTGTCTCTTCACCGCAACGGCATTCACTTGGTTACTCCAACTTCTTCTCTTTCACCCTGAACCATACAACATAACCCCTTCCCAACCTGTTTCTGGAATCCCTCTTCCTCTGGCTTCCTAGTTTTACCACTCCTACAATCTTTCTTCCAGTTCATTCTCTTGTCTACTTGAAACCTGCTTCTCCCTTCTATTAATTTCTAATTGTGGGCTTTAATGGAAGACTCAACCCACCAGCTCTTTGTTTGTCTCTTCATGGTTGTTTCAGACCACCAATTCACTCTTAGAAGTTCAACCATCATTTCCAGTAGATGACTGCCGGGACTCTTTATGTAAAGCTCTGAGCCCTTCTCCAAGGCTTAGTTATATAGTTTCAACTTGCCTGTAGGATACTTCTACTTAGATACCCCATCTTAACTTCAACACATCAACTCAATTATCTGCACAATCTTATTCCTTCTACATCAATTCTTTCTTAAAGTAATGACATTATTAATTTTCCACTCAGGTTTGAAACCTGGGATAATTTCTGACATCTCTCTCTCCCGTTACTCTACAGCCATATAATCACCAAGTCTTCAGTTTCTCTGTCCACAAAAACCCTTATCTTCCCACTTCTATCTTTACTAGAAATTGACCATCACTTGAGGGCATTGGTGGTTCAGTGGCAGAATTCTCACCTTCCATGCAGGAGACCCAGGTTTGATTCCCAGCCAATGCACCTCATCCATAGCCACCACCAGTGGAGGCTTGCATATTGCTATGATGTGCAACAGGTTTCAGTGGAACTTCCAGACTAAGCAGACTAGGAAGAAAGGCCTGGCAATCTACTTCTGAAAATCACCTAGGAAAAACCTGATGGATCACAAAAGTCTGATGCACAACCAATCATGGGGATGGAGCAGGACCAGGCAGCATTTTGTTCCGTTGTACGTGGGGTCATCATGAGTCAGGGGCCAAGCTGAGGCCAACAACAACCACATCATCACACAGGTAACAGTTTTCTTACTTATCTCTTCACATCCAGATTCTACCCCCTCCAATCCAAGCTGCATATTCAAACATTTTCAGTGACTTTCCAATTCTTTGGTATTCAGGCACTCTAAGGCCCTCAAGACCAAGACCGTTACCACAACTTAATCTTTCTGAATATCTCCCCCACCTCATCATACTAGGCCTTTAAGAACAGCCACTCTGGTCAGGCAGAGCTGTTTGCCAGCCTCTAGATCTCTGCTGCCCAATTGAATAGCGACATATGGCTATTCAAACATGAATTAAAATTAAAAATGCACTTCCTCAGTTGCACTAGCCACACTTTAAATGCTTAATAGCAACTTGTGGCTATTGTATTCGACAGAGCAGACAGAGAACCTTTCCATCATTACAGAAAGCTCTTTATACTGGACAGTGCTGTCCAACACTCATGCTACCTCCTGAGTTCCCATGTCATTACTCTCCCTAAAATGCCCCTCCTTCCTTCTACCTATCGAAATCACACGTCCTTCCATCTCAAGTTCCTGCTCGCTCCTTCCCCAAACTCTACATACCACAGTGGTCCTCACCTGAGTTGTCCGTACAACTTAACTTACTCTATATTACCTTGTGCCAACTCTTACAAGGTTGCTGCATTTAATTTTTCATTTTTGCGTACCTTCTCATTAATTATTGAGTCACTTGGTTGTTGTTGCTGTTGTTGTTGGGTGCCATCAAGTCGGTTTCGACTCATAGAAACCCTACGTGCAACAGAACAAAACACTGCCTGGTCCTGCACCGTCCTGTTGCTATCTTTGAGCCCACTGCTGCAGCTACTGTGTGAACTGAGTCACTTAGAAATAATAAATATTTATTGAATAAATGAAGCATATACTTATTATAACAAACCAAAACCAAACTCACTGCCATCAGATCGATTCTGACTCCTGGTGATTCGTATTTCAGGGTAGAACTGCACCTCATAGGGTCTGCACGGCTGTAAGCTTTCAGAAGCAGACTGCTAAGCCTTTCTTCTGAGGCACCTCTGGGTAGGTTCAAACCACCAGCCTTTAAGTTAGTAATCCAGCGCTGAACTGTCTGCACCATCCAGGGACTCCTGCTTATTATAATAAAAAAAAAACTCGTGCTGAGTCGATTCTAACTCATAGCAACCCAACAGGACAGAGTAGAACCGCCCCATAGGGTTTCCAAAGCTGTAAATCTTTACAGAAGCAGACTGCCATATCTTTTTCCCATGGAGCAGCTGGCAGATTAGAACCACAGACCTTTTCGTTAGCAGCTGAATGCTTAACCACTGCGCCGCCAGGGCTCCTTGCTTATTATAATACTACATCAAAATTATCAAATAAGAGCATATTTAATATCCATCAAAAAGGCATGCTTTCTTTCAGCCTAAACAAACAACAGATCTTGCATTTAGCTAACCAATGACTTAATTTAATGCTTAATTACAACAGTTTAAACATAATTCTCTCCTCCCACCCCGTGGTGTTTAATACTGAAAGAAAAAGCTATAAAGATCTGAAATACTTCTACTTTGCATAAGCACATCACAAAGAAACCACAAAAGATAGGCAAGGGGAGCAAAATAGTTTGAGTAGCTATCCCCAAACAATCCAAGACTATAGGAAAAATATATCTATAATACAGAAGCCCTAAAATTAAGGGAAAACTACAAATAAGGCATTAAAAAATTATGTTTAAAAATATATTTTCTACTCAATAGACAGAAAACCAAACATGACATAGGGAGTATTTATTTATATTAAAAGCTCAAAAGCATATACGTGCACAATTAACTTCTTTGTAGATGTGTTTGTTTTTAATTCAGGCTTGTTGTCTTAAAAAAATCAGTTTAGAAATCAATTCACCATACGACAGACCTGGGTTCTTACAAGGGATAAGGCTCCTCATCAAAACACTAGGAACTGAACAGATAAGAGATTCAGGAGAATCAGCAGGTAAGGACTTCTCGCAAACCTTTAAGGGTCTGATGCTTATTTCAAAAGGGAGTCTTCCCTAAAGTTTTTAAAATCTTCCCTAAAGATTTCAGTTTACAACAAAAATTACAAAGATGCTCAACTGTTCAGCTTCTAGTTATCTTCCTAAAATTCTAATGTATTCATTGGAGTATAACTGTTTATGAAAGTTTGGCTTTTCTTGTCTGAAAGAGAGCTTCCCTTATAGAAATGAATGTCCTGCAGAACCTGCAAGTCAGCCAGCAATAGCTGTAAATTTTACTTTTTTGCCTATAGGACTAACCAAAAAATAAAATAAAAATTAAAAAAATCCACTCCCCTTAAGTCCACTCTGACTCACAGCGATTCCATGGGACAGGGTAGAACTGCCCCACAGGTTTCCAAGGAGCACCTGGTGGATTCGAACTGCCCACCATTTTAGTTAGCAGCCATAGCTCTTAACCACTGAGCCACCAGGGTTAGCAGGGCATCTCTAAAGCTGACCCCATCTTAATGATACACACCAAAATGAAGATTTCATTGTAGATTTGAAGTAATTACATTCATGCTAGTTAGCTGCTGCCGTTTTTTTTCTTAAAGGAAACTACTCCAGATACTTCAGGATTTTTTGCTGCAAATCAGATGATACAGATCACTAGATTAGACTGAATACCTGCACTACCAGATAACAGAAAAGGAACACGAAGAGTCACGAGACTTCAGTTTGGGACAAACAGGAGATGCTCCTATTTGTTACCAAGGTACACCCTCCTAATCCTGGAACCAAAAAGTAAAACCACATGTAGAAATACCATTACAGAGAGTATTTCATTAGCCTCTTATGACTTAATGACGATTTTCTCCTTCTTTCATATTAAATTATCCCTTTTTCTCCTCAGACTTTTTCAACTCTCTCCCCAGTAACCTCTAGCTCCTTCCCTAAATCCCCCAAACTTCAGCTTTCGGTTAGGCATGCGATTTCTTTTTGAGATTCAACATGCGATTTCTTTTTGAGATTCAAGAGAGATTTGTGTTTTGCTCTGTAGATCAGAATTGCCTGCCTAAAGGGTATGTCTGCATTACGACTTAATTTGAATTCTGTACAATCTTGGACCCCTATTTTCTAGTAATATCCCATTTATTAAGTTAGACGTAAGGTTTTTCTTTTCTATGGCCAGAAAGAAAAAAAAAATCAACACTAATCCGTAAAAAACAAACATCTCTGCAGTTGTCAGACCTGAGTCCTACTCAGCTCAAACAATGTTGGGTAGAAAAAGTCACTATCAAGCCAAAAATGTCTTCTTTCCTTCTTTCCCCAAATTACACTGGCTATGCTCAGACCAAAGCCTCAGGAACATAGTGAAGGTAGTAGAAAAAAACAAACAAATGAATTTCATACTTAACCACAAGAAGAGTGACGGAGGTTCTAGCCTTCCTTCTTTCAATCACTAGATGGATAACTTTGGGCAAGCTGATTATCCTCTCTGGGCCTCAAATTTCTCATCTTAATATGAACCAACTGGATTAGAAGATCGCTAAAACATACTAAATGTCTATATTCGCTGTAAAGGAAATTACAAATCTTAATGTTTATGAAAGCACTTGACAAGGCCGTCCATGAATATAATTCACCTGACATACCATGCAATTTGCGTGTATGTGCACACAAAAGCTCACCAGGGCACATAAGCATTTTGGGGTAGGAGGACAGGAGTGAGGGCAAGATACAGGGTCCATAGTTACATCACATGCTTAAACAGCCCTGATCCAAAAAATAAAAAATGTTAAAAACTGCTGAATTATAAGACATTACACAAAAGTATAAACATTAAATGTTAAAAAAAAAATTTTTTTTAAATCCCCAGGGGATTTACAATGACCTACTCTTATCTCAAGATGCAGTTTTAAACAGCTCAGGCAAGACTAATTTTGATGTGATAAACCGAACTACTAGTACGTTCTTCATCAGTACAATCAGCTTGTGATGATACAAGAAAACGCCAGGGGAAAGTGGCAAGAATGATCCAGGAAAGACGGTGATATGACTAATTTGGCTTTCAAATGCACTACTTTTATGTCAGATCTATTCTTCCCATTATGTTCTGCTTAGGTAAGTGTTAGCATCATTCCAGAAGGCAGCCCAGAAAAGCACAACAGAGGACAAATCTGTCTGAAAGTATAAAAAATAAAAGCAAAGTCATGTCTATAATGACATAGTAAAGCATAGCCAAACAACAACTATTTGGGTATTCTAGACTCAAACACAAAAAATATACAGTTAAGAGTGAGGCTCTAGAGTCAGAATGCCTTGCTCCTATCCCAGCTGAGATTCTAAATCATTTTTACTCACTAGCTATGTAGCCTGAGACAAGACACTGAATTACTCCAGCCAAAGCTTCTTCACCTGTAAAACGTGCTAACAATAGTACTTAGGGAAATTTTGAGGCTTAAATGAGATATTATGCATATTAAAAACAATGCCTAGCCCATAGTAAACACCAAAAAAAAAAAAAAGCTACAATTATTTCTCCTACCCAAAGCTCCAATCAAATTAGGATCCATGAGACCAGTGATAAATAAGATCCAAAGAAAAGTCAACCTCATTTTATCCAGAACCTTCAACTGTCACTTCCAAACTGCATTTTATTTTCACAAGAGCAACCAACAAACTAGTAACAAAATTTGTTGATTTGTCTTTCTCTCTTTGATCCCACAAATTCATTAGCAGAGGCAGCAAGCAGAGAAGCAGCTGAAAGATGAGCAGAAAGGGAGGGAGAAGAGAGGCAGAGGTCCTAGAACAGCACTGTCCAATAGAACCTTCTGCGATAATGGGTATATTTTAATATATATGCTATTTGATAGGGCAGTCACTAGCCACATATGGCTACTGAGCACTTTAAATGTGGCTAGTGCTACTGAGAAAATAAATTTTTATCTAGCACTAAATAATTTAAATTTAAACAGCCACATGTAGTTGTTGTTAGGTGCCAGTCGAGTCAGTTCTGACTCACAGCGACCCTGTATACAATAGAATGAAACACTGCCCCATCCTGTGCCATCCTCACAATCGTTGTTATGCTTGAGCCCACTGTTGCAGCCACTGTGTCAATCCATCCCGTTGAGGGTCTTCCTCTTTTTCGCTGACCCTCTACTTTACCAAGCATGATGTCCTTCTCCAGATACTGATCCCTCCTGATAACATGTCCAAAGTCTGTGAGACGTAGTCTCGCCATCCTCACTTCTAAGGAGCATTCTGGCTGTACTTCTTCCAAGACAGATTTGTTAGTTCTTTTGGCAGTCCACGGTATAGTCAATATTCTTTGCCAACACCATAATGTAGCTAGTGGCTACCTCGTTGAGCAGCACAGACCTGGGTGATCCACAAACTGAATACGGATTACCAAAAATTTAAGCAAAAACACGAGTTTTCTCTTCCTGAATTGTTCATGTGTTTGATTCAAATATCTTTGGTTTCAGTGGAGACCTAGTAATTATGACTAAAGAAATAACATCTCAGCTTATACATCAATACAGTGAGAACTCGGTGCTAATAAAAGGATCAGAGATAAGAGGTATGCGGTCCTCTGGTATTTTAGAATGTCCCTGAGACCAAGTTAAATTCAAGCTCACATGAAGCATGATTCAGTACACAGATCAGACCTGCTGAGATCCTACCTTATCAGCACGCTCAAAGCCACCTATTTCTCTACTACCAAACAGAAAGCTACTTATACAATGCGACTGAACATCTCTGCATTTGCTTTCAATTTTTTCAGAAATTCAGAGTTCCATAAGCCTCTCCTCTTTCAGACACACTAGTGTTCTTGGCCATTTAGGCCTCTGCACTATAAACAAAATTCATGTACCACCCACATCTGAAGGATAACGCCAGACTCCTGCTTAGCTGCCCCCGTAATATGGTTTAATTATGATGACTGAACTAATAGGCTGACATCATAGACTTTTACAGGCTGACCCCATGTCATCCTGATGTATCATTTTGCACCAGTTCAGTGCTGTAAATCAATTTAAGATCTCAAGCAGGTTGAAAAGGCTGGTAATGATGCTTTCTCTGCTGTCTCCTGAGACTCTACATTATACACAACTTACATTATTTATAAAGCCTCAATGATGCCTCCATTAGGCCTTGTAAGACTACACAAATGAGATCTTTTATACACACACAGCTTGGCCTTGATTATGTCGGCTACTGTAGCTCAAATATGCTTGTCTAATTAGCAACAAGTTTATCCTTTTCCCAGTCTACCAAGTTATTAATTTTGTCTTTAACCCAGAATTACTAGAAATCACAATTACAAACTGAAATTTAGTTTGCAACTAATGAATATATTTAGGAAAATGAGCCTTACTTCCTCTTAACACTTCATCTGACTTAGTAGAAAAAAAAAATTTTTTTTTTTACTTCAATTCCAAAAGGTTCAAGAGGCTCACATTTTTAATTGCTTAAAAATTGTCATTTCTCTTAAAGTGCAAAAGTCATCAGCTTTTCAAGGGTATAAAACCAAAAGATACTGCAAAAGGAAAAATGTATTTGGTTACATACCTATGGTTTGAAGGGTCAAAACTAAATCAAGGACAAATCCCTACCCTTAGAAGAAACCAGATCCTCCCTGGATCCTCTAGAGGCTCCAGCATCGCCCATCTCCAGAAAATCATCTCTCACAACCGTGGTTACAGTTTCTTAAGAACTGCAAAATTACACAAATGGTACACCACCTGCACAGAAATATCAAATAACTGCAAATGGGAAGGAGAGAGGGAGGACAAACACTTTAGTCAGAACAGTATACTCAGGCCTTGCATCTACATCAGAATCACACAACACTGGTGCAAAAATATGTATACCAACTGAAAATTCTGGGACAGTGAACACTGGTTCTGCCTCAGTTCTTTTAAAGCAGTGGTTTCAACGCAGCTCACCTACTTCCGATAAAATTTAAAGTGGTAATTAGAAACAAGGCAAAAAATCAACATAAGCAGAGAACAGTTTTCTCACTGTGTTACTGAATTGTGGGCACGTTATCCACGAAAAGACAATCTGAGCGAAGAGATGTTCTTAAATAAAGACATTCTGTGATTCAGGTACCAAGAGTTTCGGCAACAGAAGACACACACAGAAATCATGCAGCTTCTTTATAATTCCACATACTCTGAAACTTCAGATACAATGGAAATTTAAAAAAAAAAACAAACCACGAGTGAAAAGAAAAAGGCTAGTTGTCATAGCACTCACGAAAACGCTGCTTTCCTCAGGAGATGGTTCTGAGACGGGCCTCAATTTTCAGAGGGAAAGCGCCTTACTGGATATCTTGTGCAGTGTATTTAAAAATTCCATGTACCTCCAACTAAACAAGAGCCGCAGCTACTGAGTTGTAAGATTCGACAGGCATTTGTTCCTCCTCCCTTCCTAAAGCACATCAAGGAAACGATCTCCCTGTAAGCCTTTATTATATTAAGCAACTAGAAAAACAAGCCCACGTCTGTCTCTCTCACACCCACCACCCCCACCTTCCGACAGAAACAACCCCGAGAACACCTAACAAAGACAGGGAGCAGGCAAAATGAACAGTTGTTCCACAGCGAACTCACAAATACACATGCAGTGAGGCAATCGAATCCAGTAAAGGGAAAGGAATGAGACGACACTTGAAGACGCAAGGGGTGTAAGCGGAAGAGAAAACAAAAATGACGCGCCGCCAAACCTTCGAATAAATTAGAGGGAATTTCGGTACGAACTTTTCCTTGACCTCGACCCCAAAGAGGCGCTCGTTGGGACAGAGAAGGCAACCCGTCTGGGATGCGGCTGGGCCAGGGCACCGGTGTCCTCCTCCTGCGAGACCCACTCCCCGAGCCCGTAAAGGTCAGCGCCGGCGCCGGTCCTCCAACTCCCGCAAGGGTCGCCCGGCCAGCGCGGGACACAATGGGTCTGCGGGCCTCGCAAACGGGACGCGGCCCGGCTACAGAAAGGGAAAGAGAAACGGGCAGCAGGCGGAGAGGGAGGGCGGCCAGAGACGTCCCGCCGCGGGCAGGGCCGGGGGCGAGGCTCGGAGGCCAAGGAAGGCAGCTTCTCCGCGGCAGACCCAACAAAGACGCGAGGGGAACCCCGGCCGAGCCCTGCCCGGCCGGCTGGGCGCGAAGGGAGGAGGCGGAGGTGGCAGGTTCGCTCCAGAGAGCGGCGGGGAGGCGCCATCATGGGGGAGGGGACCGCTTCCCGGTCCACCCCACGCGGAACAGAGCCCCCTCCCGTCTGCAGCCGCGCCGCCCACCCTGCACCACGCCAGTCGGCCCGCGGGCCCGTGCCGCCGGTCCCGGCTGAAGCGGCGGCGCTGGGAAGCCTCGGGCGCGGAGGGGATGGTGGGGAGACGGCAGCAGGGAAAGTTAGGTTCGGTTCTGTTTCGTTTTACCGGGTTGGCGGCGCGCCCATCCACGCGGGCGCACGAGAGGCCGGGCGAGCGGGGTCCCGCGGCCCCGGTCCGGCCGGCCGGGCGCTGCGCCGCGCTCCGCTCGCAGGGTCCCTCCCCGCTCCTCGGTCCGGGATAAGCCGCTCGGCTTCTCCTTCCTCCTCCCGCCCGCTCGCTCCCGGAGCCTGGATTGATCTGGTCGCGCTGGCGTCAGGGAGTCGGAGCCGCCCAGCCTCCACTCCACGGCTGCCAATACCCGGCGCACTCGCCCGCCCGCTCGCTCGCTCGTTCGCTCACTCACTCACACGCGCACCCGCGCGCCGCCGCCGCCGCCGCCGCCGCCGCGGGACCAGGGATCCTCTCCAAATTCCCGGCTGGGCCCGCGCAAGCGCTGCGGCGCCCGGGCCCGCGGACACCGCAGAAGAGCGGCCCGAGCGACCGCCCCCAGCCCCACGCCCCACGCCCCATTAATTCCAAGAAGAAAAAACAGCGCTGCGTTCTGGCTTTCCTAAACCTGCCTGTTTTAGTCCCGCTGGCGCTGTCTTAGTGCATTATCTCCTACTGAAGTTGTGTTCTGCGTGTTTATTTTCTGAAATACTCATTAACACGTCCATCGCGCCCACCGAACCGTACTATAAACGTGGAGTGTATTTTTGACAATTGTCTCTCGAGACCTCTTCTTACGTCAAGTTTTCATTGCCTCTCACTCCCCAGTGATTTGCAGGCCCCAGAAGTTGCATGTACCTAGAATTGGATAGCCAAGTAACTATTGCATGTGCTCACAAACCAAAACCAAACCAAACTCCTTACCATTGAGTTGATTCCGACTGGTAGCGACTCAGTAGGACCTAGCAGAACTGCCCCATAGGGTTTCCAAGGCTGTAATCTTCAGGGAAGCGGACTGCCACGTCTTTCTCCCGCCCTGGGCTCATGATAAACCTTAAATCAAAAGATGTGTTTTGCGCCAATTTGGGATCCAATGATTTGAATAACTTACCTTCTTGCTCCAAATAATGACAGCTGCCTCAAAGGAGTTTAGAATTCTGTTTGGTCCAATTTCTACTATCTTAGATAACATCAACTCCCCCCCTCCAAAAAAAAAAACAAAAAACAAAAAAACTAGCTCTCATCTACTTGATCTGCATAGACATTGAAAATATCTTGTCTTAAGAGTCAGTTTTTCTCTTGGTCAACTCTGTAGAAGCCGGCATAAAATCTTGAATAACTACCATAACGTTGAGTTATGTGTAGAGAATAATTATTCTGTATTCACACGAACCAAAAGAATTGTTACACCATTTTTTACATTAAAGAAAATACCAAAGACTTACATAAATTAGTGATACTCTCCAATTGTTCATATACCTTTACAAAATCTGGCATTCCATTTTAAATTCTTCTTAATAATTAATCAATTATTATTTTTTCATTTCATTTTTAATTATTCAAGGGAAATGCAACAAATCCCATAAAACTCATAAAATACCCTTTATAAATTAAATAGCAGAATACTTCTGCTAATTAAATTCCTTCCTTCATTAAACTATTTGAGCACTTACTGGTCCATTCTTGGGCCTCTTCTTTTCCCTACCAGCAGCATGTGACACAATTGATCACCCTCTGCTCCTTGGAACAACAGCCAGAGTCAAAAACTAACCAAACTCACTGCCTTGGAGTCTATTCCAACTCATTGCTACCCTGTAAGACAGAGTAGAACTGCCCCACAGGGTTTCCAAGGCTGTAAATCTTTATGGAAGAAGACCATCACATCTTTCTTCCAAAGAGTGGCTGGTGGGTTCAAATCAATGTGCACTTTCAGTTAGCAGTCGAGCACTTTAACCACTGCGCCACCAGGGCTCCTTACAGGCAGAGTAAGCCTAGTTAAATGCCCATCCAATCAGGTCATTCTTATGCTCAAAATCCTTCCTTATAAACAAAATGTGGTATAGCCATACAAAAAAAAAAAAATCAAACCCGTTGCTGTGGAGTTGGTTGACTCATAGCAACCCTACAGGACAGAGTAGACCTGCCCTGAAGGGTTTCCAAGGATCCGATGGTGGATTTGAACTGATGACCTCTTGGTTAGCAGCCACTGTGCCACCAGGGCTCCATATCCATGCAATGGAATATTATTCAGCCATAAAAGGAATGAAGCACTGACATATGCTACAACATGGATAAGAGTTGAAAACATTTGCTAAGTAAAAGCAGCCTGTCACAAAAGACACGTATTGTGTGATTCCAGATTTCATTTATATGAAATGTTCCAAGTAGGCAAATTCATAGAGACAGAAAGTAGATTAATGGTTGCCTAAGGCTAGAGAGGGAAACCCGGGGGGTTGTAGTGGTTAAGAGCTACGGCTGCTAACCAAAAGAGCAGCAGTTCAAATCCACCAGGCGCTCCTTGGAAACCCAGTGGAGCAGTTCTACTTTGTCCTATAGGGTCGCTATGAGTTGGAATCGACTTGACAGCAATGGGTTGGTTGTTGTGTTGGAGGGCTGGGGAGAAAGGTGAGTTTAGGGGGATGCTAGCTAAAGGGTACAGAGTTTCTTTCAGGGGTAATGAAAATGTTTTCAAATTAGTTTCTGGGGATGGTTGCAAAACTTTGTTACTATATTAGAAGCCATTGAATTGTATGCTTTAAAAGGGTGAATTATATCTCAATAAAACTGTTTAAAAAAAAGACATAACAACTAAATGCAGCATATGGTGCTTGCTTGGATATTGGATGGGAGGGGCTATAAAATGACATTATAAAGCTGTTAATGTTTTTTTTTAACCTGTAGATGGCCTTTCTTAGTGCAGTCCTAGTAATTCCAGATACTAACTATTAATACTACAAATACTAGGAAATTTGATTTTGCACATTGTGCAAATTATTTCTTTAAATGGTAATAAACATTTAGGTACATTTTTTGAAAGGACATTATTAGAACAATTGTGAAAAATTGAATATGGACTGTCTGTTAAACATCATTGTATCAAAAAACAAACAAAAAATCTTTCTCTGTCTCTCTAGGCTCCTCTTTCATTCAGAGTAAAAGTTCTCACAATGTGTAGGAGACCCTCCCCATCCCCCTTTACCTCTCTGACCTGTGTCCTACTTGTGATGAGTTCCTCAAGCAAGTCTGGCCTCCTCACTAGCCCTGGAACAACCTTGGCACACGCCCACCTCAGTACCTCTGCACTAGCTGTTCCCTCCCTAGAAAGTCCCTACCAGAGTCATTCGCTTGGCTCACTCCCTAACCTCAAGTTTTTTCTCAACTGTTCCCATTTCAGTGACGCTTGCCCTGGCCACTCCAGCTAAAATTTCACACATCCCTCCTAATCCCTCACACACACATTTTACATCCTCTTTCCCTGCTTGACTATAGATGTTTCACTTGTTGTTTTTGTTGTTAGGTGTCATGGAATTTGTTCTAACCCATCCAACCGTATGTACAACAAAATGAAACACTGCCCTGTTCTGTACCATCCTCCCAATTGTTGCTATGTTTGAGCCCATTGTTGCAGCCACTGTATCAATCCATCTCGTCGAGGGTCTTCCTCTTTTTTACTGACCCTTTACTTTACCAAACATGATATCCTTCTCCACGGACTGGTCCCTCCTGATAACATGTCCAAAGAATCTGAGATGAAGTCTTGCCATTCCCCCTTCTAAGGAACATTCTGGCTATACTCCTTCCTAGATGGATTTGTTCATTCTTCTGGCAGTCCATGGTATATTCAATATTCTTCACCAACACCATAATTCGAAAGCATCAATTCTTCTTCACTCTTCCTTATTTGTCGTCCAGCTTTCATATGCATGTGAGGAGGTTGAAAATACCATGGCTTGGGTCAGGCGCACCTTAGTCCTCAAAGTGACATCTTTGCTTTTTAACACTTTAAAGCGGTCTTTCATAGCAAATTAGCCTAATGCAGTACGTCGTTTGATTTCTTGAATGCTGCTTCCACGAGAGTGTTGACTGTGGATCCAAGTAAAATGAAATCCTTGACAACTTCAATCTTTTCTCTGTTTATCATGATGTTGCTTAATTGTTCCAGTTGTGAGGATTTTTGTTTTCTTTATGTTGAGGTGTAATCCATACTGAAGACTGTGGTCTTTGATCTTCATCAGTAAGTGCTTCAAGTCCTCTTTACTTTCAGCAAGCAAGGTTGTGTCATCCGCATATTGCTGGTTGTTAATGAATCCTCCCTCAAATCCTGATGCCACAATCTTCTTTATATAGTCCAGCTTCTCGGGTTATTTGCTCAGCATACAGATTGAATAAGTATGGTGAAAGGATACAACCTTGACACACACCTTTCCTGACTTTAAACCACGCAGTATCCCCTTGTTCTATTCAAACGACTGCTTCTTGGTCTGTGTACAGGTTCCACATGAGCACAATTAAGTGCTCTGGAATTCCCACTCTTCACAATGTTATCTATAATTTGTCATGATCTACAAGGTCGAATGCCTTTGCGTATTCAATAAAACACAGGTAAACATCTTTCTGGTATTCTCTGCTTTCAGCCAAGATCCATCTGACATCAGCAATGACATCCCTTGTTCCACGTTCTCTGCTGAATCTGGCTTCAATTTCTGGCAGTTCCCTGTCAATGTACTGCTGCAACTGGTTTTGAATGATCTTCAACAAAATTTTACTTTCGTGTGATATTTTGATATTGTTTGATAATTTCTGCATTCTATTAGATTACCTTTCTTTGGAGTGGCACAAATACGGATCTCTTCCAGTGGGTTGGCCTGGTAGCTGTCTTCCAAATTTCTTGGCGTCCATGAGTGAGCACTTCCAGTGTTGCATCCCTTAACTGAAACATCTCAATTTGTATTCCATCAATTCCTGGAGACTTGTTTTTTGCCAATGCCTTCAGTGCAACTTGGACTTCTTCCTTCAGTATCGTCCATTCTTGATCATATGCTATCTCCTGAAATGGTTGAATATCGACCAATTCTTTTTGGTACAGTGACTCTGTGTATTCCATCTTCTTTTGATGCTTCCTGCGTCATTCAGTATTTTGCAATTCAGTATTGCAATTCGATGTTTGAACTTTTTTTTCAGTTCTTTCAGCTTGGGAAATTCTAAGAGTGTTCTTCGCTTTTGTTTTTCTATCTCCAGGTCTTTGCACATGTCATTATAATACTTTAGTTTGTCTTCTTGAGCCACCCTTTGAAATCTTCTGTTCAGCTCTTTTACTTTATCATTTCTTCCGTTTGCTTTAGCTACTTGACGTTCAAGAGCAAGTTTCAGAGTCTCTTCTGACATCCACTTTGGTCTTGTCTTTCTTTCTTGTCTTTTTAACGAACTCTTGCTTTCTTCATGTATGATGTCCTTGATGTCATCCCATGACTCGTCTGGTCTTTGGTCATTAGTATTCAATGTGTCAAATCTATTCTTGAGATGGTGTCTCAGTCATCTAGTGCTGCTCCAACAGAAATACCACAAGTGGATGGCTTTACAAAGAGAAATTTATTCTCTCACAGTCCAGTAGGCTACAAGTCCAAATTCAGGGCATCAGCTCCAGGGAAACGCTTTCTCCGTTGGCTCTGGAAGAAGGTCTGTGTCATCAATCTTCCTTTGGTCTGTGAGCTTCTCTGCGCAGGAACCTCAGGTCGAAAGGACACACTCTGCTCCCGGCACTGCTTTCTTGATGGTATGAGGTTCCAGGTGTCTCTGCTCACTTCTCTCTTTTATATCTTAAAAGAGATTGCATTAAGACACTAATCTTGTCAACCTCATCGGTATAACCTCATCACAGTGATATAATTTATAACACATGAGGAGATCACATATAATCTCATCATAGTGGTAGAGTTTACAACACATAAGGAAATCACATCAGATAACACAATCATACAATACTGGGGATCATGGTCTAGCCAAGTTGCTACCCACATTTTTGGGAGCACGCAATTCAATCCATGACAGATGGTCTCTAAATCCAGGTGGGATATACTCAAGGTAGTACTTTGGCTCTCATGGACTTGCTCTAATTTTCTTCAGCTTCAACTTGAACTTGCATAAGAGCAATTGATGGTGTGTTCTGCAGTCAGCCCCTAGCCTTGTTCTGACTGATGATATTGAGCTTTTCCATCATCTCTTTCCACAGATGTAGTCCGTTTGATTCCTGTGTATTCCATCTGGCAAGACCAACGTGTAGTTGCTGTTCACGTTGTTGAGAAAAGGTATTTCCAATAAATAGGTCATTGGTCTTGCAAAATACTATCATGTGATCTCTGTCATTGTGTCTGTCGCCAAGGTCATGTTTTCAAACTACTGTTTCTTCTTCTTTGGTTGCCAGCTTTTGCATTCCAATCACCATTAATTATCAATGCAGCTTGAGCGCATGCTTGTTCAATTTCAGGCTGCAGAAGTTGGTAAAAATCTTCAATTTCTTCATCTGTGGTGCTAGTGGCTAGTGCCTAAATTTGAATAATAGTCGTATTAACTGATCTTCCTTGTAGGCATACGGATATTATCCTATCACTAACAGCTTTATACTTCAGGATAGAACTTGAAATGTTCTTTTTGACAATCAGTGCAGTGCCATTCCTCTTCAATTTGTCATTTCTGGCATAGTACACCATATGATTGATTCCAAATGGCCAGTACCACTCCATTTCAGCTCACTAACGCCTATCTTCTAGTGTTCCATTTCATTTGAATGCTTGGAGGCACTTACCACTACCTATTTACTAAAGGAGCCCTGGTGGCTCAATGGTTAAGCACTGGGCTGCTAACCGAAAGGTTGGTGGTTCGAACCTACCCAGCAGTGCTGCAGAAGAAAGGCCTGGTGATCTGCTTTCGTAAAGATTACAGCCAAAAAACCCTATGTAACAGTTCTACTCTGTAACATGTGGATCACCATCAGAGGGAATCAGTTCAACAGCAGTAGGGATGTTCATTGCTATAGTCTCAGTGCCTATAGTAGTCTCCTTCACCTACCTAACAGGGCCCTTTAAACACTTTTTGAATGAATGAATGAGTGACTGAATGAACCAAGCATTGTTCTAGTTACAGGGGATATGGAGGTGGACAAAACAGATAAAAGTCTCTGTCTTCTTCTGTAAAGTTTCACCTAAAGCACAATAAAAAGTAAAAATAAAAAAAAAAAACTAAATAAAAAAGTCCCTGCCTTCATCCAGGGAAGACAGACAACAAATAAATTCACAAATATGTTAGGTGGTGTTACGTGTGTTGGAAAAGGAAAAAGTATGGTAAAGAGGATAGAAAATAGGGAAATCACTATTTCTATGGTGTTAGCTGGTATGGAGTCAGCCCCCTTGAGTCACCCTGGCAGATCATCACCCGCCTCATACACGAGGGAATGAAACACTGCCCAATCCTGCACCATCCCCATGATCAGTTGGAGATTGGACTGTTGTGATCCATAGGGTTTTCGTTGGCTGATTTTTGGAAGTAGATCACCAAGACTTTCTTCCTAGTCTGTTTTAGTCTGGAAGTGCTGCTGAAACCTGTTCTGCATCATAGCAACATGCAAGACTCCACTGACAGACAGGTGGTGGTTGCACATGAGGTGCATTGGCCAGGAATTGAACCCAGGTTTCCCGCATGGAAGATGAGAATTCTACCACTCAACCACCAATACCTTCTGATATTTTTTAGGGGCAGAGAAAACCTCACTGATAGGAGTCCTGAAGGAAGAGAGGGAACATACCACAGCATCTGAGGGGAGAGTTTCCAAGCAGAGGGAAGAGCAAATGCAAAGACACTGAAGCTGAGTCTACTTCACCTGTTCAAGGAAGAGTCAGGGAGACAGTGCTGGCTGGAGCAGAGGGAAGTCAGTGATGGGGGGAAGGCAGGGTGTGTGGGCATAGGCACACACGTGCTCACGGCTGGGGGGCCAGAACACAGGAAGTTCTCTTCTCATTGCTTCTCTCATCTCGGTGAAACAGCTGAAGACCATGCTTCCTGAGAATGGAGAGTGGGCAAGATATTGGAGGTAGGAAGAGAGGAGCTGGTATGAAACAGTCATTGTCTGGGAAAGTGTGAGAGTAAATGAACTACAGAAATGTGGTACGATTGCCAGGCAGAGCTATTAAGTGCCCATTTGAGGTTAGTGGTCATGAATTTAAAGTGAGGTCAGTCAGCATGACTGTGGATCTTTCTCGTCTCCATTAGCTGGATGAGGCAGAGCTGGGTTTAACTAGGGCTGGGGTTTTGCATGTAAGTGTGATGGAAGAAAAGATAGAGAGAAGAGGTGTAGGCAAGGGAGTGACCATGGGAAACTGTGATAAGCAGGGAGATTAGGGAATGAGGTGGTGTCGGATGGTGGAAAGGTGGTAAGATCAATGGATTGAAGGCCCCAATGTGGTCCAAGAATTGCTGGACTTGGGGTACCAGAGGGGATGGCTGGAAAGCTAGGGAGTCATCTGAGAAGGGGATGCCTGAAACTGAAATCTCAGAGCTGGGACAGCTTTGAGTAATGTCAAGATCAAGGGGTGTGTTATGGGTTGAACTGTGTCCCCCGAAAAAGATAAGTTGAAGTCCTAACCCCTGTACCTGTGAATGTGACCCTCTTTGGAAATAGAGTCTTTGAAAATGTTACCAGTTAAGTTAACATGAGGTCATACAGGAGTAGAGTGAGTCCTAATCCTATATGACTGGTGAAGATACACAGAAACAGAGAACAGAGGAAAGATACCATATGATGCTGCAGCTGCAAGCCAAGGAATGCCTGGAGCTACCAGAAGCTAGGAGAGAGGCATGGAACAGATGCTCCCTCAAAATCTCAGAAGGCATCAACATGGCCAACACCCTGACCTCAGACTCCCCGCCTCTAGAACTGTGAGACAATTCATTTCTTTTCTTATCAGCCACCCAGTTAGAGGAATGCTTCAGTGATAACTGCAGTGGGGGAAAAGGTGCAAATTATTGATCTTTGTTGTTGAGATCCCCTTGTTCTCTCATCACATTCTTTCCTCCGAAGAACTTGTAGCTATCTGTAATTATAAATGCATTTAACGAATCCCAAAAAGGTTAAGCATAGAGGGGCAACCTATGCAACCATGTTGTATGATGCAACGACCGAGTCAAGGAAGCCTGGAGTGCACATTGGGGTGACAAGGCTTCAGCGGTTTTGGAGGCAATGTCCTTGGAGGTGACCAGGGCAACCACAGGGGTTGTATTCCAAACCCAAAAACCAAACCCATTGCCGTCAAGTTGATTGCGACTCATAGCAACCCTATAGGACAGAGTAGAACTGCCCCATAGGGTTTCCAAGGAGTACCTGGTGGATTTGAACTGCCGACCTTTTGGTTAGTAGCCAAATTCTTAACCACTACGCCACCAGGGTTTCCAGGATAGTACTAAAAGAGCTATATGTCTCAGCTCAAGAGTGAAATGATGCTACAGGTGATGGAACCAAGGAGAAACCTTTTAAAACAGGTCTAAAGGCTTTGATGACAGTAGGAAAAGAAATGTTTCCTACCATTTACATAGATTCATAAAAAGAAAACAAGAGGTGGGATGTTATTCCTAAATCACAGATGAAGGACAGTAGAAAAATGTGGCACAAGGAACAAGTAAAGAGTGAATCCCAGGAAAAGAAAGTGGCAAAAGAAAATTTGGGAAGAGAAAAAAACCTGGAAGAAGCAAAGAAGATTACCAATAAAAATGATCCAAGTCTTCCAAAGCCAAAATGTGTGAAGATTCATGCATTAGAAACACATAGAGGCCAAAGAGTAAGGGTGTTTGATGGGGTCCACAGACTGCGTAGACAAGGAAAGAATTTAATGTTTCTGGTGTTGCGCCATGGTACAGGTTATCTCCAGTATGTCTCATCGCATAAGCTGTGTCAGTGTTACAATAGAGTGGTCTTGTCCACCGAGAGTAGTGTGGCAGTGTATAGAATGCTAAATCTTACCCCAAAGGGCAAGCAGGCTCCACGGGCCCTGAGCTGAGCTGTGACTTCTGGGAACTAACTGGGTCAGCCCCTGCTGGAGGAGCTGACAATCTGATCAACAAATAGTCTGATGTTGACGTCTAGCTCAACAACAGACACATGATGATCCAAGGAGACAACGTGTCCAAAATCCTGAAAGCTCGGTCACTGGTCACCAGGTGCTTCAGAGATCACTTCTTTGACAGGGGTACTATGAGCTTACTCATTCAACATTAGCGCAAACACAAGTAGAAGGTGCTGCCGCACTCTTCAATCTTGACTATTTTGGGGAAGGGGTGTTTCTGACACAGTCCTCTCAGTTGTACCTGGAGACCTGCAGTTCAGCGCTCGGAGATGTGTTTTGCATTGCGCGGTCATACAGGGCAGAGCAATCCAGAACGCAAAGACACCTGGCAGAGTACACTCACGTTGAAGCAGAGTGCCCTTTCCCGGACTTTGAGGAGCTCCTGACCCAATTGGAGGACTTGGTTTGTGACGCGATGGACAGAGTCTTAAAATCCTCTGCAGCAAGCATAGCGTATGGCCTCAACCCGAACTTCCAGTGCCGGAAACAGCCTTTTGAACGGATGAACTATTTAGATGCCGTCGTGTGGCTAAAAGAACACAAAATAAAGGAAGAAGATGGAACTTTCTCTGAATTTGGAGAAGATGTCCCAGAAGCTCCTGAGAGACTGATGACAGACACCATTAATGAGCCAATCTTGCTGCATCGATTTCCTGTAGAGATCAAATCCTTCTATATGCAGTGATGTCCTGAGGATTCCCGCCTTACTGAGTCTGTTAAGTGTTGATGCCTAATGTTGGTAAAATTGTGGGAGGCTCCATGCGTATCTGGGATAGTGAAGAGATGCTGGCAGGCTACAAAAAGAAAAGGAATAGACCCCACTCCCTGCTACTGGTATACGGATCAGAGAAAATACGGTACATGTCATCATGGAGGATATGGCTTGGGCTTGGAACAACTCTTAACTTGGATTCTCAGTAGGTATCACATCCCAGATGCGTGCTTATATGCTCGATTTGTCCAGCACTGCAAGCCATAACCAGCTCCTTCTGAAGCTTTAAGAGAGAATATGGTTCATGAAAGGAACAGACTGCCTCTTTTTTAAAAAAACCATAATCGTCCCTTTTTTTGCTTCATTAGAGTATAACTGTTTCTGTTTTCCCTTTCTATTTATTATTTCTACTATCATAAAAAGTAGTTTAAATTACTTGAATATCAAGTGACATTGATATTGTCATTTTAAGAAAACAAAAATCCATTATAAAACTTGTGCGAAATACTCGGCATATAACTGTAAATTATGGATATATTTCAGCATTTTGGTATCCAATTATAGATCATAAGCTTTGTGCATATATTCCATATATTTAAATAATTTTTAATTATGTTCTAAGACATTCCAGTGACTTTGTTTTTCTGTCCTATTAAGTGTAACTGGAATTCTTTAATTTATATCATTTTATTCCATCAATGAGTTAAAATAAATCTCGTGAGTAAAAACTGACAATATGGCATACAAATTTGCTAGTTTCAGAACATATTCAGCAATAGATACTGGGATCAAATGAATACAGACTTTTGCATCAGTTATTAATCTTTCTAAATCTGTATTGTTGATTCTGAAGCATACAAATTGATATGGAATAATTTGTAAAAGTAGAAATGTCTTAAAGAATTTGACATAAGATCATAATTGTTGAAGTAAATAATGAAGTAACATCTCATATATGTGTGTGCATGTATATGTGTGTGTGTATATATATTATTATTATTTTTGGTAGTTAAATGATTTACAGCATCCCTCCTAGCATTAGTTTAAGCTAAAGAGACAGACTGGTTGTTCATGGCAGTTTCTAAGTAATTAAGAATAAATTGAGTTTCAGAAGCAATTATAGCAGGAATCCTAATAACAACTGTAAGTGGCTGTTTGAATTGTCCTCGCCATGTCCTCAGATCTAATCGGTGTTACCTTATTAACTCACAGCAGGCTTATTGAATGACTTCATTTCAAATTTAGTTAGTTTCTCCTCCAGACTGCATGTTATATATTCTCAATAGACTATATTCCCAGCAATCAATAAATGGGCACATGGAAAAGAAAAAAAAGTTAAACATAGAATTACCATATGCCCCAGCAATTCCACTCCTAAGTATATATCCAAAAGAATTGAAAGCAGGGACTTAAATACATGTACACGTGTGTTCATAACAGCAGTATTCACAATAACCAAAGAGTGGAAACCACCCAAATGTCCATCAGTGGATGAATGGATAAACAAATTGTAGTATATGTACATACAATGGAAAGTTATTCAGCCATAAAAAGGAATAAAGGACTGATCTATGCTACAATAGGGAAGAAGCCTGAAAACATGTTAAGTGAAAAAAGCTAGACACAAAAGGTCACATATTGTATGATTCCATTTAGATGTAATATCCAAGAATAGGTAAATCCATAGAGATAGAGAGCAAATTGGTGGTTGTCATATTGGGTGGGTAGTGGGGCGGGGGGAATGAGAAGTAAATACTTAATGGGTATGGGGTTTCCTTTTGAGGTGATAAAAATGCTTTGGAATGAGATAGAAGTAGTGGTTGTGCAACATTGTGAATGTACTAATGCCACTGAATTGTTCACTTTAAGATGGTTAATTTCATGTTATATGCACTTCACCTCAATACAAAAATTTTTTAAATATGTTTACGCATGCTCTTGAATATTCAGTGGGACGTCCTCACCAGCCTTTAAGTAATATGAAGGTGGGAATGAGATCTAATTTGTGCCCTACTGCACGCCCAAAGTTTGCACATGCATGTCATAGTAGGTGCTCAAATACTGACTGAAGGCATCAAAGTCTAATACAACTGTTGTGAAAATTCAAGTTGATATTTTTCCTTAAAGTGGAGCGTACTTCACAGTAATTGTTCTCATGATTGCTGTCACTATCAAGTCAGAATTTCAGATCTGATTATTAACTCTAGGAATTTGCAAAGAATTGTTAACCCTTTTTCTAAGAGTTTTATAACAGTAGGCACACTGCATGTTCAGTGTGAAAATATTATGGCAAATATGGTGACAAAAGTAGAATTTTATGTTAATTTTCACTCAGAAATTTGTGTAGTCTTCTATAATCTTCACTTAACAGAATTATTCTCTAGAACCACTTTTCCAGTTAGGTACTGTTTTGTAGAATCTAGACACAGGCTCTCAAGGACAATTTCTTTCTCCATTTTTCTGCCACACAAAACTTCAATGTTCTTCTTCCCCATAACCTCACAGTGATATTAATGCTACTGAGCTCCTGATGTAATACATCGACAGCAATCTTTTCGCTTCTCTGACCTCTTTTAATTCAACAATTAAACAGTGAAACCTCTGAGAGCCGGAACTCCATGAGACTGCCTTGTTCTTCCGGATCTTACAAGTTTTCTGCCTTTGACAGGGTGCAGTCTTATCATTCTTCTATCACTCATTTTAGTGAAGAATATTTCAGTTTTCCTTCCCTGACAGGTGTCCGCCTTATGCAGGTTCCGTTTTTTGCAGGTTTTACCATATTAGCAAAATTTGACCCTTAGCTTTATGAGCTTACAACTTATTGTTCAAAATGGTGTTTCCAAACTCACCCAAGAAATGTTTGAAACCCTTGTTTGTGTTAAGCACAGTCGTAAGCTGAACTGCTGAAATTTCATGTTTCTCACAACTTTAGTCTCAAGAGGGAAGAGTTTCCATTGGTTCATTCCTTTCAGAAGAGACACACGTCCTTCTCAAACTCTCTATGTCCTTCCATTCACATGCCCCCAGTTACTGTGATCTTATGCCTATACCACTAGGGTGGTCCCCCAACTCTCCTCCTTGCCTCGGTGCCCCATTGTCATTCTAATCGCTGAAGTAAGCTTTCTAAGGGTGTGGTTTGATCATGTCATGCCCCTGCTCAGAAAAATTCAGTGGTTTAGCAATGCCTCCAATAGATTTTTAACCCCAAGTCCTGGTTCTCAAGGCCCCTCAAAGTTTGACCCTGACGTACCTTTCTACCTGGTGTACTTTACACTCCCACGCAAACGCTGGCAATTTTGCCATGGGTATTCCCCCAAAGCACTTAAACGTTATATCCTTGGTATATGATCCTGGCATCTACATTTTTCAAAATTCTATCTATTCTTTAAGATCCAGGCAAAAGTACTTTTAAAGTTGGCATGGATGGGTTTGTTAAGCACAAAATCCTCACTTTAACAAAGGAAGAAAATGAGGTATAGAAAAGTTAAGTAATTTGCCCAAAGACAAAAAACTAATAAATGGTAGAGTTAGGCTCAATTCCAGGTGGTGGCACAGTGGTTAACAGCTCAGCTGCTAACCAAAAGGTCAGCAGTTTGAATCCACCAGCCACTCCTTGGAAACCCTGTGGGGCAGTTCTCCTCTGTCCTGTAGGGTCGCTACGAGTCGGAATCGACTTGACTGCAGTGGGTTTAATCTAGGGTTAGGAGCCTTGGTAATTCTAATTCTCCAATGCTAAATGAATGCCTTGAGTTCTTACTTGTGTGCCTTGCCATGACTACCTTTCAATAAACTAGATGAATTTGTGCATGACAAACCTGAGCGTTTCTTTATTTTTTCTTAAGATAAAGTCCTCCAGGACAATAACAAACATAGTGTTTCTGCCAGTGAGGGAGAAGAGGAGGATGAATGCGGTGGTATCTTCTGAATGGCTCACATTGGCTTGTGAGAGCTGGTGGTCAAATTTCCAGATTTTTTTGAAAGCCAGTTGCTAAAACAATTTTGTAGCCTGAAATGGGTCACTGCAGGGGTATTACACCAGAAAAATTGGCAAACACTACAAAATAAGGCTTTTTTTTTTTTTTTTTTTTGAGAGCACACTACTAGATAGATAACTATGAGGTCCTGCCACAGAAGGCTTTTCATTTTGCCTTGTTACAATGGTTGAGACTTGTTAAGACTTAGGCAGGTAAACTTTAAAGTACTAGGTATATTATTAATCCTTTTCTTTTATTCCAGAAAAGTGTTCAAGGTATCCGTCTATACAAGTTTTACTCTTTCCCTAGAGAATGTACAAATTGTTCTTTGTTGGTAAGTTAGAGGTGGAAAAAAACTAGTGAATTTCTGTTGAGGAATTTTTTTTTTTTAATTGTACTTCAGGTGAAGGTTTACAGCACGAATATTTTCTCATTAAACAGTCAGTACACATATTGTTTTATGACATTGGTTAACAACCCTACGACATGTCAACACACTCCCTTCTCGGCCTTGGAAGACCCTTTTTTTTTTTTTGGTGAAAATATACATAGCCAAAGATACACCATTTCAAAAATTTTTATATGTACAATTCAGTTACGTCGATTACGTTCTTCCAGTTGTGCTGCTATTCTCACTTCAGATGAAGGTTTACAGAACAAAATAGTTTCTCATTGAACAGTTAGTACACATATTGCCCTATGACAATGGTTAACAACCCCACTACATGCCAACACTGTCCTTACTCAACCTTGGGTTCCCTATCACCAGCTTTCCTTCCCCTTCTGCCTTCTAGTCCTTGTCCCTGGACTGCAGTGCCTCATTAGTCCCGTTTTGTTTTATGGGGCTGTCCAATCCCCAGCTGAACCGTGAACCTCGGGAGTGACTTCACCACTGAGCAGAAAGGGTGCCCGGGGGCGTACTCTTGGGGTTTCTCCAGTCTCTGTCAGGCCAGTAAATGTGCTCTTCTTTGTGTGTGTTAGAATTTTGTTCTACATCCTTCTCCAGCTCTGCCCAGAACCCTCTGTTGTGATCCCGGTCAGAGTAGTCAGTGGTGGTAGCTGGGCACCATCTAGCTGTACTGGACTCAGTCAGTCTGGTGGAGGCCTTAGTAGCTGTGGTCCATTAGTCCTTTGGACTAATCTTTTCCTTGTATCTGTTAAGGAATTTTTTAAAGTTTGGTTTAAAAATATTCTGGCCTGGTAAGATTCAGATATGATCAGAAATAGTCTCTCAATGTAGTATCCAAGGCAGTCTGTGATATCTGGCCATTACTATGGGAGCTGCTAAACAGATCAAGTTTCCTAAGTTAAGATAAACTTTAATGAGATATAAAAATACATTGAACACATATATAGAAACCAAAAATTTTTAATGGTTGCTAGGGGTGGGAGGGGGGGTTTGTTTGGGGGCATTGAGTTTGTGTTGATAGTGGTGGAATGTTTTGTTAATAAGAATAATGGCAGTACAACATGAAATGTAATCAATGTCATAGAGTTGTAAATGTGGAAGTTGTTGTGTTGGCGGATGTTTTGGTGTGTATGTTTTCACCACGATTAAAAAAAGAGAGAGAGAAAGAGAGAGAAATACATCAAAATAATTTCTTCTTTCAAAATTTATTCCTGGAAAAAGAGTACAGTAGAATGTTGTCTCTTCCTGGTCATAGGGAAGAGTCAAAGGTTTATTTACTCTCAAGGATGAGACTGCCTTGGTAGGTCTTTTCCCCTTTTCTTTTGAACATAGCCCTGGTTGTGAAATGGTTAAGCACTTGGCTGTTAACCGAAAGGTTGACTGGCAGGTCTAACCTACCCACAGGCCCCACGGGAGAAAGACCTGGCTGTTTGCTTTGTAAATATTGTGGTTGTTGTTAGGTGCCATCAAGTTGGTTCCAACTCAAGGCTACCCTGTGTACAACAGAACAAAACACTGCCTGGTCCTGCGCCATCCTCAAAATCATTGCTATGTTTGAACCCATTGTTGCAGCTGCTGTGTCAATCCATCTCCCTGAGGGTCTTCCTCGTTTTCACTGGCCCTCTACCTTACCAAGTGTCTTAGGCTGGGTTCTCTAGAGAAGTAAAACACATAAATATATATATAGAGAGATTTACATCAAGGAAACGGCTCACAGGATTGTAGAGGCTGGAACATCCTAAGTCTGTGGCTCAGAATAGAGGCTTCTGTCAATTCAGGTAGCTACTGGGGCTGGCGAACCCAAGATCGGCAGCTCGGAGAGCAGGGCTCCTGCTCGCAGGCTGTGAAGATCAACGAATCCCAAGATCAACAGATAAGCTGATAGCTCAAGTCCCAAGAATTGGAGGTCAGACGAACAGGAGGCAGCAGCAGAATCCAGAGGGAGCAAAAAGCCAGAACGTTTGCTTATATTCAGATGCAGGCCACACCCCCAAGGAAACTCCCTTTCAACTGATTGGCTACTCACAGCAGATTCCATCGTGGGAGTGATCACATATAAACACTGAGAATCATGGCCCAGCCAAACTGATACACAATCTTAACTATCACACCAAGCACAATGTCCTTCTCCAGGAACTGGTCCCACTTGATAACATGTCCAAAGTAGTGAGATGAAGTCTCGCCATCCTTGCTTCCAAGGAGCACACTAGCTGTACTTCTTCCAAGACAGACGTATTTGTTCTTCCAGAATTCCGTCGTATGTTCAATATTCTCACCAACACCATAATTCAAAGGCATCATTTCAGGCTAGGAAACTCTATGGGGCAGTCTTACTCTGTCAAATGGGGTCACTATGAATAAAAAATTGACTCCACGCCACCTAACAAAAACATACCATTGACAGGAAAAAACAAAAAAAGCACACCTTCTCTTTTGTTGGAAAAGAGGCAAAAAAGAAGAACAATTGTTGAAGCTGGGCATCTGGGACCAGAAACTGAGAAGAAAGCCTCAGGGACTCATGACCATGAACGGACCTAAGGAGTTTTGCCTCTGAGTTAGGATTTGTTGTTGCTAGTTCCCCTTTAGTTGGCTCTGAATCATGGTTACCTTATGTATACAGAATGAACGTTGCCCAGTCCTGTGCCATCCTTACGGTCTTGGTATGTTTGAGTCCATTGTTAGGGTATTTCAAAATGAGCAGTGGAAACAAAGGCGTGTATAAGTTAGAGTTGCAAAATATACTTTAGATGTTTCTTTTATAAAAAATCTTGTTTTGCATGACTTACTTTATTTAATGTCATTCAACTGTAGCAGTTATGATGGACAATCTTATTTGAAAATAAAAACAGGGGAATTCATAGTGATCCATCTATAAGGCGTGGGTACCCAACTGAATTGTACATATTTAGCATGTCTGTTGGGGACTTGGGAGAATGGTCAATAAATAAATAACACCTACTTCCACTACTGAGTATGAAGCCAAAATAAGAGCCAGACCCAGAAGTCTGACAGATGTGAGTCAAAATATGATCTTCATTATCTATAAAGCAGATTGGAAGATTTGACCTTAGGTCCAGGGCCAAATTGCGTTGCTAGTATTTTACCTCCAAAATAGACCGTCTTAGACACTAACACAGCAAGACAGCCACGGGCTGCTTTTTACTTGTATAACTGTAAACGGAAAGGGTCACTCTCCCACGGAGAACGTCCTTCTTCTGTTTTCCTGAAGGATTCTTGTACTCTGCATCAGCATATACCCTGAGTTATCTCATCTTTCAAAAGAAAGGCTAATGTTTCACTTTTCCATTTGAGACAAAGTGATCAGGTTGTTTTCCCCCAGTTAACCCAGGGATGCTCCACTTTGCCTCAAGTTCTCTAAAGTTTGCATTTTGTTTTTAAGAAGCTCAAAGTCCAATTCTGTCCATTTCAAAATTGTTGCAGCTGTATCAACACCAAAGTCCAGGGCTGTTAAGTTGAAATGCTTTGTTGAAGACCATTGGAAAGAAAATAATAGGTGAAAGGATGGAAAGTTTACTATAGAAGACCCTAGTAAAAGTAAGAAAACAGTATCAGCCAATGTTTGTTGAGTACCTGGTGGCACAGTGGTTAAGAGCTTGGCTGCTAACCAAAAGGTTGACAGTTTGAATCCGCCAGCTGCTCCTTGGAAACCCTACTCTGTCCTGTAGGGTTGCTGAGTTGGAATTGACTTGACTGCAATGGTTTTTTTTTTTTTGTTGTTGTTAGTACTTTGTGCTGGGCACAGTTCTCTAGGCACCCAGTTGCTACACTGAACAAGGAGCTGTCTCTTTAGGTTGGCACATACATTCTAGCTGTGGCAACAGACAATGAACAAAGAAACAAAAGATAGTTTAAGATGTGATCATTTAAGTTATGAGGACAATAAAACAGGGTAATGTGATAGTGACTTTAGAGGGTGGGCAGGGTTCTGTTTTAGATGGGGTGGCCAAGGAAGGCCTCTGTAAAGGGAGACCTTTGAACTGAGATGGGGACAATGAAGAGATGAAGAAAGATCATTTATGGACCTTCACAAGGACTTTGGATTTTATTCTAAGTGCACTAGGAAGTCATTGAAAGGCTTTAAGCAGGGGAGAGACAGGATCTGGGTCACATTTTCCTGGCTGCTGTAGAAAAAGAGAGAACTAAAAGTGGCTGCAACAATGGGCTCAAATGTAACAACGATGTGAAGATGGCACAGGATCGGGCAATGTTTCATTCTGTTGTACACAGGGTCACTATGAGTCAGAAGTGACTCAACAGCACCTAACAATAAAAGCAACAAAAGAAGGATCAAGTCTGTGTGTGGTGCAAATGGTTTGTGCTCGACTACTACTTAAAGGCTGGTGGTTCAAAACAACCCAGTAGCATCACAAAAGAAAGGCCTGGCTATCTGCTTCTTAAAGATTACAGCCAAGAAAATCCCACAGAGCAGTTCTACTCTGTAACACATGGGGTTGCCATGAGCTGGAATTGACTCGATGGCAGCAGGTTTGGTTCTTTTTTGTTTTGTTTTGTAGGAGAATCAAGAGTAGGAAGTTAGGAAGCTTCTGCAGTGGTCAAGATAAGAAAAGATAGTGACTTAACCTAGGGGTAGTGATAGAGATGGACTGAAGAGGATAGAGTATTATATTAAATGTTATGGATTGAATTGTGCCTCCCCTGCTCCTCAGCAAAATGTGTGTCAACTTGGCTAGGACATGATTCCCAGTATTGTGTGATTGACCACTATTTTGTGATCTGATGTGATTTTCCTTCTTTGTAAATCCTACCTCTATGATGTTAATGAGGTAGGATTAGCCTAAATTGTGTTAATGAGGCAGGACTCAATCTATAAGATTAGGTTGTATCTTGAGTCAATCGCTTTTGAGACATAAAAGAGAGAACCTAGCAAAGAGACAGGGGGACCTCATACCACCAAGAAAGTAGTGCCAGGAGCAGAGCATATCCTTTGGACTTGGGGCCCTTGTGCTGAGAAGCTCCTAGTCCAGGGGAAGATTGATGACAAGGACCTTCCCCCAGAGCCAACAGAGAGAAAGGCTTCGCCTGGAGCTGGTGTCCTGAATTCGGACTTCTAGTCTACTAGACACTGAAAGAATAAACTTCAGTTTGTTAAAGCCATCCATTTGTGGTATTTCTGTTATAGGAGCACTAGATAACTAAGACAACAGGATACATGCTTCTTTTACTATAAGCTTCAAGAGCACAAGGATCAAGCCAGTGAAAGTTGCCTTTTGATGGTGACTTGAGTTCCTGTAAATTTCAGGAAATGCATTTTTTTAAGGATAGAAGATTTATAGTTTTCAGTCATATTCGCAACAGCTTCAGGAGACTTCTCTTAAAAAATGAAAAATTACAGTGTTTCTCCCTTTTATGTTCCTGTAGTCTTTTATGTTCCTGTAGTCTTAACTCTTCCTCTCTACTGGCTTCCCCTAAACAATACACACACTCTAGTATCATCCATCCTAAAAACACATATTCACACACTTACAAACATAAAATGGAGCCACAAAAATAAAACCTCTCTTGTTTCCAAATACTTCTCTAGTTACAGCCATTCTCTGTTCCTTCTCATCCACACTTCCTGAAAGAGTAGTCTATACTTTCTGTAGTCTTCATTTTCTTATCTGACATTCACCTTACAACCTGCTATAATCTCACTTCCGTTTGCATCATGCCATTGAAACTCTTTTTGCTAAATCAGGGTCACTGCATACTGCTAGATAGATTATGTATATACAATCTAGCCCTCGTTAAGACATTATTGACCTCCATATGGCCAAATCCAATGAATACTTTTCTATATTCTATTGGATGGTTCAGATTTATTGGATACTAGTCATTCCTTCATTCTCAAAAACTTTGGCTTTGTAAAAGACTGAAAACAACCCAGATATATATCTCTAGAAGACTACTATGGTATATTCACACAATGGGGTACTTTGGAGTTGTAATAAGGATTCAGGACTATTGTCTATATACTCAGAGTAATTTTCAGGATGTATTGTTAAGAGAAAAAAATAAGGTGAAAAAATTATGTATAGTATGTTATATATCTGAAAAAGGTTGAGGGATGTGAATACACATACATATTCACATATATATAAATATAAATTTATAATATGAATATATATTCATATATATGATATATGTATATGAATATATATGATATGCATATCTATTCACCACTTGTCTGTTAGTTTGTCATACTATGGTGGCTTGCATGTTGCTGTGATGCTGGAAACTATGTCGCTGAAAGAATACTGAATATACCATGGACTGCCAAAAGAACAAAAAATCTGTCTTGGAATAAGTACAACCAGAATGCTCCTTAGAAGGGGGGATGGTGAGACTTTGTCTCATGTATTTGGACATGTTATCAGAAGGGACCACTCCCTGAAGAAGGACACCATGCTTGGTAAAGTAGAGGGTCAGCAAAAAACAGAAGGACCCTCAAAGAGAGGGACTGACACAGTAGCTGCCACAATGGGCTCAAACATATCAACTATTGTGAGGATGGTGCAGGACTGGGCAGTGTTTCGTTCTGTTATTCACAGGGTCGCTATGAGTTGGAACCGACTTGATGGCACTAATAACAACATACATGTATATATATGAGTATATAGTTATGAGTATATATACTAACAAAACAAAAATGGAAGAATAAACAAAACTTACAACAAATAGCTCCATGGGGGAGGGAGAGAATAAGGCATCGAGAACTGAGATAGAAGGTACGTTTCTCAAAATGTACTGTGTTTTTTGGATTTGGCTTTGGAACCATGGAACTGTTTTACCTAATCATAAAGCAAAGTAATTTAAAAAAAAAACTTGAAAAACAAAAAGTAACACGAAACAAATGAACTTAACTGTGAACCAAATCTGTGACACAAACACACAGAGAGTAAATACTTCAAATGACTTTAAAAATACACTAATCTGACTGTACATCCCTAGTGGGATATAACATAAGGATAAAAACAACTAAAAAGCTTTACAAAAGACTCTTAAACTATTTTTAGTAGTCATATCGTTAGTAATAACATTTAACATTTTTATTCTGCAACTGTCATAAAATATGGTTAAAATTTAATTATTTTAATATTGTTACAAACCAAGATTTTCAGCATAAGAGAAAAGCAATACAAATACACATTTAAATAATTTAACTAAAAATACTTTAATCTTAATTTTGAATTGTGAATATTGGTATGAACTCATGATATATTTTGCTTAAAAATATATATTCCCGGAGTTCTGGAAAAATGGCGCTCTAGGCAGAAGCACCACGCCGTCCCTCCACAGCAAAATCTGAAAAACTAAGCCAAACAGAGAATACAACAATCCTGAAACCCTAAAACATCAAATGAAGAGATAAAGAACTCAGCCAAGCACCAAATGGAGTGAGAAAACTGACA
>NW_004443995.1:12960808-12989943 GCF_000243295.1 Trichechus manatus latirostris
TTCTGTAAGCCTTCTCCTGAAGTACAATAAAAAAATAAAATAAAAAAAAAAGAAGGAAAGAAAAAATATTCCCTAGTTCTCTTGGAGGAAAAGTCCTAGAAACAACGACCAACACAGTAGCAATGAACACTTTTAGCACGCAAATTGGGTCTTTAAATGCCATCCTCAAATTAAAAGGAACCAGGACTTCTTGGAGAAATAACTATTCCGGATCTTGAACAGGATATGTCCAAGATAGCCATGGATTATCTTGTCACACCAGAAAGCAAGGAAGTTATGGAATGTTACTGGAGTTATTTTAGAAAGACTCAGGAAGCAACTTAAAGAAGCTCCTACAGGCCAAAGATAGGACAATTTGAACATCAATAATAATAACAAATGCAATGGAGTGGAATACATCAAAATTTTTTAATTAATTACTTTATAATAATACTTTGAAAGCCTCCCTCATTGGTCACATTCTAAAGATGCTAGGGAACCAAGTTACTACCTTGAAAATGGTAAATAAAAAGTCAAGCATTTATCCTTCTTCTCTTGTAAAACTATACCTCAGGGTAAACAAATAGTTGATGAGGGAAAGCTTCTTTTTACAAAAGTATTCTAATTAATAAATAGAAAAGAAATAAATGAAAAGGAATGATAGAATTAGAATAGTACTATACTGTAATCTTTAATGAAATAATAGATCTAGATAACGATCATCAAAGGCTGCTATATCACAAAAAGAGATAACTTCTCTTTCACACAATACATCCTGTGAAGTATTCTTGCCAAAAAAATAGGACCTAAACTGATCAAGCCTCTAGATCTAAATTTGAAATTCATAGGAAATATAGTAGATAGACGAACATGTTGCATGACACCATGGGAATGCAATCAACAAAATCCAGAATATGGAAGATTCTACACAACCCTGTTTGTTTCATAAATAGCCAAAGAAAAAAGTAGAGGGGAAACAACATAAATTAAAAGAGACCTAAGAGGGATAACAACTAATTGCAATGTATGGACCTTGTTTGGATCCTGCTTCAATTAAAAAAAAAAAAAATTGTAAAAATAAAATTTGGAGACAATTGGGAAAGTTTGAAAGTTGGGAATTTAATTATATTAAGGAATTGTTTGTTTTCTTGAGTATGATAATGATATTGTTGTGATGTCTTTTCAAAAGAACTCTTACCTTTTAGAGATATATACTAAAATTTTTACCAGTGAAACAATATCTTGTCTACTATTTGTTTCAAAAAAATACAATTTAGTTGGCAGGAGGGAGTGGGTGGAAATATAAATAAAATACGATAGGCCACGAGTTGATCGTTGTTGACAGTTCTATTGAAGTCGTTATCCTATTCTCTACTCTTTTTCCGTTTGAAATTTTATATAATAAAAAGTAAAATAAACAAATAAAACCCTAGGCTTTCATGACACTGTATTCTCCACTCTCTCCTACCTCTCTCATCGTTTCCTCTCTCCTCCTTCCAATTTCTCCTTCTCTTTTGCCTGTCTCATAAAAGCTGTTTTGTTCTTAGCCTGCTGTTTTCGCTTGACACGCTCCCCTTGAGCCACCTCATTCAGCAATCTCAAGGCTGTAACTACTACCTATTTGCCGATAGTTTCCAAAGTGGTATCTCTGCCCCAGAGCACCCTCTCTCCTGAGCTTTGGATTCTCACATCCAAACACCTAATAATTTTAGTCTTCTGGAAATCTCACACTTCTTTTAAGTGCAGCATATCAAAAACTGATCATCATCTTCCACCCAAACCTGCCCTTCAGCCTGTAGTATCTGCTGCTATTATTGGCATCATTCGTAGTCATACATGCTAGGAACTTAGAAGCCAGTCTTGATGTTTCATCTCTGTCACCTCCCACATCATCAGGTAGTGTCAATTTTACCTCCTAAGTGTTTCTTGAATTTATCCCTTCCTTTCTTTTGTTCTTTTAGTGAATATTTATTGAGCACCTACTATGTGCCAGGCCCTAATCTAGGTTTTGGAAATACAGAATTAAGTAAGACACACACAATCTCTGCTCTTATATAGCTTATATTCTAGTTCTAGATTCTAGTTTTGATGTTTGTTTTCTCTCTCCTAAACTACTGGCTGCAACAATGGGCTCGAGCATCACAACGATTGTGAGGATGGCGCAGGATCAGCAGAGTTTCGCTCTCCTGTACATAGGGTCGCTGTGAGTCGGAACTGACTCGATGGCACCTAACAAAAACAACAAATGACAGGTATAGATTCCTAAGTGGATTCCAGCCTTTCCTCCTTCAAGTACAGCCTCTACAACAGTGATTCTCAAAGTGTGGTCCCTGCAGAAGCAGCAAAAGCACCTGGAACTTGCTAGAAATGCAAATTCTAAGGCCTCATTGATGACAAGGACCTTCCTCCAGAGCTGACAGAGAGAGAGAGCCTTCCCCAGGAGCTGGCACCCTGCATTCGGACTTCTAGCCTCCTAGTCTGTGAGAGAAAAAATTTCTATTTGTTAAAGCCGTCCACTTGTGGTATTTCTGTTACAGCAGCAATAGATAACTAAGACAACTCCTGAAAGAGAAACTCAGGGAACGTGGCCCAGAAATCTATTTTAAAAGCACTTAGGGCAATTTTGATGCACATGATAAAGTCTGAGATACACTACTCTAAAAATTATCAGAAAGGTCTATCTAAAATGCAAGTCTGGCCTTGTCCTTTTCCAACTTAAAACTTTTCCGTAGCTTCTTCCTGAATACAGGAAGAAGTCCAAGCTCCATGGAAGGGCATACATGGCTCTCCATGATTTGGCTTCTGCCTATCTCATCTCAACCACAGACTTAACGCCCACTCTTCTTTTAGGGTTTAATTCTCGCCTGATTTCTAGGAAGATTTCTCTCTTTGTATCTCCACTCAAGTGAGAAGCGTTACCTCTATGTTTTTATAATACTCTCTCTGTGTGCGTCCATCATTGTACATACCACATATAAACAGAGGGATGTTTCAAAGGCTCTGGAGCCAGATTAGCCATGTGAATTTGTGCAAGAAACTCATACTCTTCACTTCTTCATCTATGAAGTGAATTAATAGTCCCTACATGATAAGCTGTGAGAATTATGTATAAGACTTAATATAGTGCTGGAAGTTGGTAAGGCTCAGTATTTACCTATTTTTATTATCTTTGTGTGTGCACCCCCTCACTAGTTTATGAGGGCAGGTGCCTGGGTCTTAGTCATCAAGTGTGTTTAAAACACCTAGCACAGTATCTGCCACAGAATAGGTGCTCAGTAAATATTTGTAAATTAATTAATTCCCCTGGTGCTAATTTATATTCAAAGAGAATTTATCTGAATGGGTGGAAATCTAAGTCAATGTCATTAAATGCTTATTATATTGTTTATGGTGAAGACTTTATTAATATAATAGTACATTGAATAAAAACAGAAAAGTATGCCAAATGTGTGTAATAATTTAATTGACTTTATTCTACCTAAGTTTTCTTAATGTCAATAATGCCAATTGTGTAAAACTATCTCACTACTAGTATATTCCTCCAGCAAAATAGCTTTTCACACATTTAAATGGTTCTTTGACTAGTGTTTAAGAGCTATGTCTGCTAACCAAAAGGTTGGCAGTTCAAATCCACCAGCTGCTTCTTGGAAACCACATGGGGCAGTTCTACTCTGTCCTATAGAGTTGCTACGTGAATCGACCTAATGGCAATGGGTTTTGTTTTTTTCACTAACAAAGAAGTACATACAAATTGCTAAACATTATTACCTGCTAAGTTTTACTTCTACTTTCACAGAATTCACCTGCCCGTACTGACAGGAAGTCTATTTATTTCCTGAGACCTCTCCCAAGTACTCAACTTGGGCAAGAACACTAGGTTCTTCCTCAGTTCAAAAGAGACCAGTCCTGTCACAACAAGCAAGGAAGAGAGAGAAAACCTAAAGTGCAACCAGTCCACTACTGCATGGCCACATGAGGTTAAAGATGGACCCTGCACATCTTGTTATCAGGGCATTGTGTCAGCTTGTTTAGGCCATGATTCCCAATACTGTGTGGTTGTCCTCCATTTTGTGATTGTAACTTTCCTATGTGTTGTAAATCCTAATCTCTGCCTGTGGTTAATGAGGCAAGATTAGATTATGCTAAAGAAGATTAGGGTGGGATTGTAACACCCTTACTGGGGTCATATCCCTGATCCAATAGAAAGGGAGTTTCCCTGGGGTGTGGCCTGCACCACCTTTTATCTTACAAGAGATAAAAGGAAAGGGAAGTGAGCAGAGAGCAGGACCTCATACCACCAAGAAAGCAGCACCGTGAGCAGAGCAAGTCCATTGGACCTGGGGTTCCTGGGCAGAGAAGTTCCTAGTCCAGGGGAAGATTGGTGACAAAATAACTTCCTTCAGAGCCAAAAGAGAAAGGCTTCCCCTGGAGCTGACACTCTGAATTTGGACTTCTAGCCTACTAGAATGTGAGAGAATAAACTTCTGTTTGTCAAAGCCATCTTCTTGTGGTATTTCTATTACAGCAGCACTAGATAACCAAGACAGTCACATTCACAGGCACTGAGGGTTAGGACTTCTACATATCTTTTTGGGAAACACAATTCAACCCATAATACCCTTAAAGCCATTGGCCATTGCAAGTGTCTTAGCCCCCTCCTATCCAGACTACTTCTCCTCTCCTGGTTTGGTACTATTTTCCTTGCCACTGAACCACCTTGTCACATCCAAGAGATCTCCTGGTTGCATGCAAAGGGGAAAGACAGATGTTGCTAGACAACAAACACATGGTCATGCATACATAAACACTCACATATACACATATACATACATACAAACTTTCACAGGTAAGGATTGTTGGTTTGCCTTAAATTTTCATAACCTGGAGGGTGTTTTAAATGATTCCCTAAAATTTAAGCAGTATCTTCCAAGCAGACTGTTTTTGACATACAGAAATTGGAGTGGCACCTCATTATAACACTAACTTTTCATAAAGAAAGGTCCGCTTCCAGAACTATGGATTTTGAGTGAGGTCAAGCAATCATTATCCAGGACATGATTGTTCATGGCAGGAGGGTTAATTAGACTGTTTGCTTCTCCTCCTGTGATCTGGTAGTTTACTGAGCTTTAGCATTTTAGTATTTTAATAACTGAGAAAAACTAATATTAAAGAAAATGTTAGTGTGTCATTTGTGTTACCTTTTGGTGCTAAGACCACCTACCTGTTTTCCAAGGTCCATTCAAGTCATATTTCTTCAATGTCTTCCCTAATTGCTCCTGTCCTCAGTGATTGCCCTAATCTTCAAACTAATAAACCACTTTGGTCTGGAACACATACTTGGGATTTGGCATAAGCTGACCCGCATTGCTATTTATCTTTTAATATTTTGTTTGCCAATTAACCTTTAAAGAACGGATAATATCTCACTCATTTTCTTATCCCTGACACATGATTACTATATGCAGGCATTGTGTTCTCAATAAATGTTTATTGATAATGAATTCATATATTCATATTATGTTAATGTACTATTGGCATAAACAATTGGGAGGAGGCTGTAAATATTTATTAAATTCTTAGAGGCCCAGGGGCACTACATTTATATTCTATAACATAATAGATATAAATATAACTTGATGAGTAATGATAATAGCTAATATGTATTGAACACTTACCATACGCCTGGCACCCTGCTAAATGCTTTACATACAAGATCTTAATTATTTCTCATGAAACTTTATATGGCAAGTACTGTAGTTATCCCTGTTTGTTCAGTGGTAGAATTCTCGCCTTCCATGTGGGAGACCTGGATCCATTCCTGCCAATGCACCTCATGCACAGCCGCAGCCTATTAGCGGAGGCTTGCGTGTTGCTATGATGCTGAACAGGTTGCAACAGAGTTTCAAGGCTAAGACAGACTAGGAAGAAAGGCCTGATGATCTACTCATGAAAATCAGCCAGTGAAAACCCTATGAATCACAACGGTCCAATCTGCAACTGATCATGGGTATGGTGCAGGACCGGACAGTGCTTCCTTCTGCTGTACATGGGGTTACCACAAGTGAGGAGTGGGGCAACTAAAAAGCACCTAACAACAACAACACAAAAACATAGAGCCAGGATTCATGCCCGAGCAGTATGGCTCCAGAGCATACATTCCTAACCACTAGACTATAGAGAGGCTTTTGTCTCAGCAATAATCTCAGATGAGTTATCTGCACCCCATGCCTCCTTTTCAAGACCATCCAGTCTTCCTTAACTTCTAAAACCTGTTTTAGTCTCCAGTAGCCTATTGACACCATTCTTGAAAGATTCCGATTATTTTTTTCTTACCAGCTCTGACTGCCTCTTAATTTGCCCTGGGACATTTTCAGTTTGTACACTGGGTTAGGATTAAAAAGCTATCTTGTATTTGGTCCCTTCTCCCTGCTAGACTTTTCACTCTCTGAGGGCAGGGACTTTGTAACCCTCATGCCCAGCACCAAACCTTAAAGACTATAGGATAAACTACCAACTATTTATTTTTTTCTCTTTGTGACAATATTTTGGAAATCTTAAATTGTCTGAATTGTAAAACAAGGTTAGGCACATTAAGAAATTCTAAAGTGCAGGGATATAGGGTAAGAAGTGAAAGATACCTGTTTCAATTTTTACTTCCTACTCCCCAGAAACAGATTGTTTAAAATTATGGACCTTGACAGATGGTTAAAAATTATGAATATTTTTCATTATAAAAGAAACACGGACTCATGTTAAAAGAATCTGAAACCTTTCCAACTATACCTAAAATAAACACAAAACTAAAATCTCTCCAGTCCTACTTTTCAGAGGAAACTGCTCTTGAAAGCTTGTTATTGTAAAACTTGCAGAAGTTTTCTATATGTATAAGTTTGTTTTGGGCAGAAATAGAATTCTAACATGCACTGTGATCCTGATATTCCACAGGTGTTCCTAGCTCTCTAATTTGACACGGTCATCCAGTCTTTCTTCCACACATTCTAGTCATTCTCTTTTTCTCGACACTAACTAATCCTTTCCCTCTTTTTCAAGTCTACTCTTTCTGGCTCCAAACATTGAGTGTATCTGGGATCTCTGTTCTTTCTCTGAACATTTTCATCCTCAGAGAGTTTACCCATTTTCTGGGCAGGCTACCATGTTCTCTCACTGTATTCTCTTGCTGCCAAACTTTCTTTTAGTCTTTCTCAACCGCACTCATTCCTAAGCCCATTACAATCTGGCTCACATTCACCACTCTAATAAAATTATATTTGAAGATTCCTGAGGAATCTCTCAATCACAGAAATTCTCTTAGCTCCTACCCTATGGACTTCTCTGTACCATTAACTCTCCTTTAGTTTAGAAGCACTCTTTCCCCTGGCTTCTGAGACATTGAATAATCCTAGTTCTTCCTTTACTTTAGAATTGGCACCTCTCCTGCCATATTGCTGCCTTGCAGGGTCTATTGTTCTTTTTCTCTCTCTAGTATCTCCCTGGGGAATTTATCCTCCCACAACCTCAAACATCACCTCAACTTCATGTGTTCAGCACTAGCTGACCTCTCTCAAATGCCAGTTCCACATTTCCAATTCTCTGCTGCTCATACTCACAATTTTACCTCAAGGTTAACATGTCAAAACTTAAAGTCATACTACCTAAAAACATATCCTTCTCCCGACTTACTTATTTTCTGTCAATGGTACCACCACTCTTTTTGTCAGTTGGATAACATATTGGTCTTTCCTCTCCAGTGTGCCTTCAATCATCTTTCCCATAAATTCTACACAGCCATCTTTTTGCCTTCTTCTCTTTTTATCTAACTAGCTGTGGTGGCACAATGCTTAAGCGCTTGACTGCCAACTGAAAAGTGGATGGTTCCAACCCACCAGCTGCTCCGTGGGAGAAAAGACCTGGCGATCTGCTCCCACAAAGATTTCAGCCTAGGAAATCCTATGAGGCAATTGTACTCAGTGGCATCACTAATGGGGTGCTGAGGGTGTGGACTGCACTGGGTGACACTGTCAGGGGAGGAATGACACAAAAATGACTGTCTATACAAAACTGGATGTCCATCTGCAAAAAAAAATGAAACAGGACCCATACCTCACACTATATACAAAAACTAATTCAAAATGGATCAAAGACCTAAATATAAAGCCAAAAACTATAAAATTCATAGAAGAAAAAATAGGATCAATGCTAAAGGCCCTAATACACAGCATTAACAGGATACAAATCATAATCAACAACACACAAACTCCAGAAGATAAGCTAGATAACTGTGATCTTCTAAAAATTAAACACTTAGGCTCATCAAAAGATTTCACCAAAAGAGTGAAAAGAGAACCTACAGACTGGGAAAAATTTTTTGGATGTTACAAGTCAGACAAAGATCTAATCTCTAAAATCTACAAGAAAATCCAACACCTCTACAACAAAAAGACAAATAATCCAATCAAAAAATGGGCAAAAGAAATGAACAGACACTTCACCAAAGAAGACATTCAAGTGGCCAACAGACACATGAGGAAATGCTCGTGATCACTAGCCATTAGGGAAATGCAAATTAAAACCACAATGAGATACCATCTCACCCTGGCATTACCGGCACGAATCAAAAAAACAGGAAATAACAAATGTTGGAGAGACTGCAGGGGAATGCAAAATGATACAACCATTTTGGAAAATGATATGGCACTTCCTTAGAAAGCTAGAAATAGAAATACCATACGACCCAGCAATCCCTCTCCTAGGAATATGCCCTAGAGAAATAAGAGCCATCACACGAATAGACATACGCACACTCATGTTCATCGCAGCGTTGTTCACAAAAGCAGAAAGATGGAAGCAACCTAGGTGCCCATCAACAGATGAAAGGATAAACAAATTATGGTACATACACACAATGGACTATTAAGTAATGATAAAGAACAATGATGAATCGGTGAAGCATCTCATAACATGGATGAAACTGGAGGACATTATGCTGAGTGAAATAAGTCAATCACAAAAGGACAAATATGGTATGAGAACTCTACTGTAAAAACTCATGAAAAAGTTTACACACAAAAAGTAACAATCTTTGTTGATTGTGAGGGATGGGAGGGGTGGGGGGAAAATACCAAATAGGCAATAGATTAGTCGTATCTTTGGTGAAGGGCGAGACTTTACACAATACTGGGGAAACCAGCACAACTTGTACAAGGAAAGGTCGTGGAAGCTCCATAGACACATCCAAACTCCCTGAGGGACTGAATTGCTACGCGGAGGGCTGTGGGGACCATGGTCTCGGGGAACATCTAGCGCAATTGGCATAACATAAAGACAATGTTCTACATTCTACCTTGGTGAGTAGTGTCTGGGGTCTTAAAAGCCTGTGAGCAGCCATCTAAGATACTCCACTGGTCTCACCCCTTCGAGAGCAAGGGAGAATGAAGAGAACAGGATACAAGGAAAAGATTAGTCCGAAGGACTAATGGTCCACAGCTACCACGGCCTCTACCAGACTGAGTCCAGTACAGCTAGATGGTGCCCGGCTACCACCACTGACTGCTCTGACCAGGATCACAACAGAGGGTTCTGGACTGAGCTGGAGAAGGATGTAGAACAAAATTCTAACACACACAAAAAAAGACCATTTACTGACCTAAAAGAGACTGGACAAACCCCGAAAGTGTGGCCTCCAGACACCCTTTTAGTTCAGTGGTGAAGTCACTTCCGAGGTTCACCGTTCAGCCGTGGATTGGACAGCCCCATAAAACAAAACGGGACTAATGAGGCACAGCAGTCCAGGGACAAGGACTAGAAGGCAGAAGGGGACAGGAAAGCTGGTGATAGGGAACCCAAGGTTGAGTAAGGACAGAGTTGACGCGTAGTGGGGTTGTTAACCATTATCATAGGGCAACGTGTACTGTTTAATAAGAAACTATTTTGTTCTGTAAATCTTCATCTAAAGTGAGAATAACAGCACAACTGTAAGAGCATAGTCAATGTCACTGAACTGTGCATGTAGAAATTTTTGAAATGGTGTATCTTTGGCTATGTATATTTTCACCAAAAAAAATAAATAATAAATAAAAGGTCAAGAAGGGAGAGGGTTGACTTGTCATGGGATTGTTACCCAATGTCATAAAACACTATGTGTACTACTGTTTAACGAGAAACTATTTGCTCTGTAAACCTTCACCTGAAGTACAATTAAAAAAAAAAAAAACCAAAGGACAAATTTTGTATGAGACCTTTACTGTAAAAACTCATGAAAAAGTTTACACACAAAAAGAAACAATCTTTGTTGGTTACGAGGGATGTGAGGGGTTGGAGGGGGAAATACTAAATAGACAATAGACAAGTGGTAACTTTGGTGAAGGGTAAGACAGTACACAATACTTGGGAAGCCAACACAGCTTGTACAAGAAAAGGTCATGGAAGCTCCACAGACACATCCAAACTCCCTGAGGGACTGAATTGCTTGGCAGAGGGCTATGGGGACCATGGTCTCGGGGAACATCTAGCTCAACTGACATAACACAGTTTATAAAGAAAATGTTCTACATTCTACCTTGGCAAGTAGCTGCTGGGGTCTTAAAAGTCTGTGACTAGCCATCTAAGATACTCCACTGGTCTTACCCCTGCAGGAGCAAGGGAGAATGAAGAAAACAAGATACAAGGAAAAGATTAGTCCAAAGGACTAAGGAAACACAACTACCACGGCCTCCACCAGACCGAGTCCAGTACAGCTAGATGGTGTCTGGCTACCACCACTGACTGCTCTGACCGGGATCACAACAGAGGGTCCCAGGCAGAGCTGGAGAAAAATGTAGAACAAAATTCTAGCTCACATAAAACTACCAGAATTACTGACCTGACAGAAACTGGAGAAACCCCACGAGTATGGCCCCTGGACACCCTTTCAGCTCAGTAATGAAGTCACTCCCGAGGTTCATTGTTCAGCCAAAGATTAGATAGCCCCATAAAACAAAACGAGACTAATGGAGCACAACTGTCCAGGCACAAGGACTAGAAGGCAGAAGGGGACAGGAAAGCTGGTAATAGGGAACCCAAGGTTGAGAAGGGACAGTGTTAACATGTCTTGGGGTTGTTAACCATTGTCATAGGGCAATATGTAGACTAACTGCTTAATGAGAAACTATTTGTTCTGTAAACCTGCATCTAAAGTACAATTTAAAAAAAAATGACTGTCTACAAAATTTTTGTGCAGTGTTTCAGCAGAAATTTATTATTTTTTATAAAAATATCTCTGTAGTTAGTTATAACAACAAAAACATTTTTCGTAAGGCCAGCTTACGTGTATCAATACACCTACAAGGCTAAAACTCTGTGCTTATTTACTTTTTGAACCTTCTAACATGCTCTGGTCAGACCTGTCATTATTACCCACTTACATTGACACTTTGAATCACATGGTTTCATCTGCACAGGCTACCATCACATGCTGTTGTTTTCATTGCGGCCGGTGTTTTTATGGTCACTGATCTTGTCAGATTTTCTGGTGTTTTAGCTACAATATTGTGGTAATTAGTATTTGTGAACCTATATCAATAACTTTTTTGAGAATGAAGTAGTAATTAAAGGAAAAGAAGGAATGATATATGGAAATTACAATTTACAAGTAACATTAGTACAAAAAACATTACTAAGGATCCTGTATGGTCTGGTACAGGAAGAGGTCCATTGCGGGGGCGGGGTGACACCATGGATTACCGCACTGGGTGAAACCAACTCTAGTGACGCCTCCGGTTCTACTCTGTTGTATAGGGTCACTATTAGTTGGAATCAACTCAAAGGCACACAATAACAACAATCTCAACAACAACAACAACAGTCACAATCTTTACAGGAGCAGATTGCCAGGCCTTTTGTACCACAGGGTGGCTGGGTAGGGTTGAACCACCAACATTTCAGTTAGCAGCTGAGTGCTTAACCATTGTGCCACCATGGCTGCTTAATAAGCCTATTACACGTCAACATAAATACTATATTTTTTTAAACAATGGTTATATTTTCAAAAAAAATAGTGAGGAGAGTGACATCATTTTATATTTTTGCAACTCCTTCTAATGACTGACTTAATAGAAGACAGATGTATTCTCTTATCTGCATCTCCATTAAATCTGTCATGATATCACACGTCACATAGCCTCTGGAAAACTCCATCATGTACTTATAAAAAGGCAAATAATGTCTCAGTATTATTAGGGAAATCACCTGACCTTACAGACCCTTCAAAAGGGTGTCATGTCCCTAGACCACTGCTATGTCTTTCTCTCTCACTGCTCCTCAACCAAACCCCATACTACAATTCAACCAGACTACGTATCACCTAAACATAGTCACATTTTTATTGCTGTTCTCTGAAATAACTATCTTGGTCAAACAACTTTACTTCCAGCACATACATTGGGAGTACCCTTTGGCTGGCCCACGGTATAGGGATTTAATAGGAAAAAAAACAAAAATGAGCATTTTTGTCTAATTGTGAATCAGAGGGCTTAAATCCAGTGTCAATTCTGTAACATTTAATGTTATCTTGAACAAGTTATTTAACTTCTTGGTTCTCAGTTCCTGCATTTATAAGCAGAGGAAATGAGATGAGATGATCTCTGGGAGTCATTCAGGATCGAAAATCATCAATGAGTTGGAATTAAATCATCTGTACTCTATTCTGAAGAAATGGAAAACATTTCAAACATTCCAATATTTTGTATAAGTTGTATGAATGCTTCTCTCTCTGTCTTTTTCTTTGTAGTTAACCACAAATTGCTTTTTTTTTTTTTTGATGCATAAAATAAAATCAGGTTATCTGTGTTTGCAGTTTCTAATGGTTGTCTTGAAGGGCCTCAAGAGAGAATCCACCGGACCTGGATTGAGCTTCTCGAATTGGTATTTATTTTTTTCATAAAATTTGAAAACATTTTGGCCATTATTTCTTCAATTCCTTTTTCTATTCCCTTTTTCTTTTTCTACTCTCCTTCAGGAACTCAATTACACACTGGTACACAGGGCACTGATGCTCTTTTTTTTTTTTTTTTTTTTTAGTCTCTGTGTTTCATTTTGGATAGTTTCTATTGCTATGTCTTCAAATTTACTAATTTTTTCTTCCACAGTGTCAAATCTCATGTCAACTCCATTCAGTATCAGTGTCATTTCCATCTCAGACATTGTAGTTTTTCATCTCTAGTAGATCAATTTGGCTTTTTTTTTTTTTTTTTTTTTTTGTATCTTGCCTCTCTTTAATACATTTTCGTTTACCTGACAGAATATATTGGAGTGTATTTATAGCTGCTGTTTTAAATCCTTATCTACTAATTCTATAGTCCATTTTATTGGGTCTGTTTTTATTGATTAATTTTTTCTCCTCATTATAGATCACATTTTCCTTCTTCTTTTTATGTCTAGCAATTTTTGGTTGGATGTCAGACACTGTGAATTTCACATTGTTGCATGCTAGATATTTCTTAATTCCTTTGAATATTCTTGAACCTTTTTCTGGAATGAAGTTAAGTCACTCTGAAACAGTTTGATCTTTTCAAAGTTTGCTTTTAAGCTTGTTTAGGTGGGACCAGAGCAGCCTTTAGTCTAGAGCTAATTTGACCCCATTACTGAAAGCAATACCTTTCTGAGTACTCTATTTGTTGCCTTGTGTATTACAGTCTTGCTGAATTATTCCAAGCACCATGTGATCTCTGGGGATTATTCCACCTGTTCCTTTTTGGCTATTTTTTCCCAGGCTTCCAGCACATATGTGCACTGACCAATACTCAGCTGAAGATTCAAGGGGAACTCTCTGAAGATCTCCAGTACTTTCTTCGTGCAGTTCACTCCTTTCTGTATAGCAATCTTCTTTTTGGTACTCTGACCTACAAATTCTAGCCACGTTGGCCTCCCTGAATCCTCAACTCTGTCTTCTTAACTCTCGGAGCCACCAGGCTCTGTTTGGGGTCCTCTATCCTGTACTGCAGCCTGGAAATGTTCTTTAGGCACTAAGTTGGAGACAATTATAGGGCTAACTTTATTTGCATTTTCTCACGGACTGTTGTCCTGTGCTGCTTGCTGTCCAAAGTCTGAAATCTGTTGTTTTGTACTTATGTTTACTTTTAGTAAGTTTTAAAGTTTTGTCTTTCACATTTAAGTCCTTGATTTATTTGGACTAGATTTTTCTTTTTAATGATATGTAGTTGAAATTCAACTTCATTTATGAATAACCAATTCTCCTAACATGTTTATTGACTGCTGTATCTTATCCCCACAGAGCAGAAGTTTAACTTCTGCCATATATCAAATGTCCAGTTTCTGAGCAATTTTGGCTTCTGTTCCATTGGTCAATTTGTCTATTCCTGCACCAAGATTATACTGTCTTAATTATTAGAGTTTTATAAAGTTTTAATATCTGATGGGCAAGTACCCCTACCTTATTCCTCTTCATTAGGAGTATTGGTCATTCTTGGCACATTGCTGTTCCGTACTCATTTTAGAATCAGTTTTTCAAGTTCTGGAGTCTCTGGGTGGTGCAAACCATTAAGGTGCTAGGCTGCTAACTAAAAGGTTGGAGGTTTGAGTCCACCCAGAGGTGCCTTGGAAGAAAGCCCTGGTTATCTAATTCTGAAAAATCAGCATTGAAAATTCTGTGGAGCATAGTCCTACTCTGACACACTTGGGGTCGCCATGAGTCGGAGTTGCCTCAATGGTTTTGTCAAGTTCCACCAAAAACACTGTTGGGATTTTACTTGTGCTGCATTGAAATTTTTATGGATTGAATTGTGTCCCTCAAAAATATGTGTTGTAAATCCTAACCCCTATACCTGTAGTTATAATCCTATTTGGGAATGGGTTTTCTTTGTTATGTTAATGAGGTAGTATTAGTATAGGGTATGTCTTAAATCAATCTCTTTTGAGATATAAAGAGAGCAGATTGAGCAAGCAGCCAAGCAAACAAGCAGACATAGGGGAAGATAGATGCTATACCACATGAAGATCACCAAGGAATCCAGTAACAGAAGCTTAGAAGAGACCTTCCGCCAGAGCTGACAGAGAGAGAAAGCCTTCCCCTAGAGTCAGTGCCCAGAATTCAGACTTTTAGCTTTCTAAACGGTGAGAAAATAAATTTTTGTTAGTTAAAAGCACCCACTCGTGGTTTTTCTGTTATAGCAGCACTAGATAACTAAGACAAAATTATAGATCAATTTGAAGAGTATTGATATCTTTAGAGTATTGATTGAGTCTCCCTGTTCATGAATATGAGATCTTTCTCAAATTATTTAGTTCTTCTTTAATGTCTTTCAATGAATATGCGTAATTACTGCATCATGCCTCCTCCCTTCCTGAAGTTAGTTAGCAGGATGTGAAGCCTGCTATTTTAGAAAGACAAAGAGCACCTTAATTGCTCAGGCTATTTTTGAAAACCAGAGACAGAAAGCCAAACTTAGTTCTTTGTCCCACAAATATCATTCAGTTCTAAGGGTTTTTAAATTTTCATTCGGACTTTTTCTCTTTCAGCCATGATTTGCTAGTCTATTTTAAATTTCTAAATGTATGTGGATTTTATATACCTTTTTGTTATCAATAATGGCTCACAAATATTTAGGATTGTTGTCCTATTTGGGAAAACATGATCAAATTTCTTTCACGTGTAGGCTGTAAGATTTCAGAGTATTCCAAGTTTTCTGAATTCCAAAATTTTCTTTGATAGGGCAACACTTAATGACTAATTTGTCATGGAAGATAGATGTGCTTGTTCAGAAGACCATTATGAATTTAATATTATCTTGGATGATATCAGAATTTTGTCAAGTCAGTAAGGAATTTATATTTTTCCCAATGTATTCATATGCATCATTTCTCTTCATTAATTGCATTATCAAATAATTCAAGAGTCTATTTATTACTTCTGTTTGAAATTTATCTGTTTTTCTTAATGCATTACGGCTTTTGGTATGACTTAAACATTTTTTGTCACGATTTTACTGATGTCAAAATAATTTCTATTGGTTTCACCCATCATTTTTATCACTTTCACACTCCATTAATTTTAACTGAATTTCCCTTCTGTTGTTGAAATATCCTTTATATATAAAACCAAGTCAGACATTTATAGTGTCCTAAAACATGTATTCAAATTGCAATTAAAGTGACAAAATTGGCTTTATCAATTTTTTAAATAAAGATTTTGCATCTCTTTTGGATGTGGGGTTCTCTTCCAAATCTTTGACAATATTGGTTAGAATCTTTAAAATAATCAGCCTTAGAGTGGGCAGACCATCTGATTGCATTTAGTTTCTTTGAAGAAAAATCAAAGTTAGCATACGTGTTTCAAATAGTTCATCTATGGGACAACCCTGAAAGACACATAACTTTTGCAAAACACTGATGAAATCAAATGAATGTGCCATATATGGCATATATGTTAGCTTATTAATGTTTTTAAGTCGTGCTTGTACCCCTCTGTCCTCACTTTCACAACAACAGTGTTTTCATAAGACCGTCAATGACTGATGTTCAATGACAGATTATACTCATTCAAACTTCACTTCGTTAAGTAAAGCAACAGAAAGACAATTTTCAGCTGGCAAAAAAGTTAAAAACAGCTCCAAGGGCTTTCTGTCATAACTGTGTCACACGATAATTACCATCTGACTAGTATTTGTCGCATCTAGTGCGGAATCTGTAAGATTGAAATAGTATTTGTTGTCCGGTTAATTTTTCAATATGCTATGTCATTTTATACATCTTTTTACATTGTTTTTATTAGTTCTTCAGAAACTATTTTGGATAAATAAGTCACATTTGGTTTTTCATTTTGACAGGTTTCCATGCATCTGTGAAAAAATAAAATAAAATTCAGCAATTGGTTCAGTGAAGTATGCGAAATTTCCATTGTTTGAGTACACCACTTTTCTTTGTAACCTCTGAAAAGCAAACATTTTTCACTTAAAATTTAATGACTACAACTATTCTTTTTACTTCAAATAATACTGAATGTTCTTGCTTGTCTGTTCATCTGTCTAGTAGAGCTTTATTTTAATTGATGTGGGATCCAAGTGTATTTGCTTTCTTTTGCTCTGTGGAATCCAAATGACTTTTGAGGGTTCTCAGTGTAAAACTGTCTAAAAATCTACCTGAGGTAAGCACTGTCTATGTTTTTAAAAACAGTTCAAAAACACAACAAAATGCATAATTTCTAGTTTTGGAGTGAGCTAAGCAGTCTCTCATAACAGTTTCACCATTTCTAAAGTTTTATCAAAATTTTTGTTTGAGAAACATTCATTTTGTCCATTACGTGTTCTATTTAATTGACTATATATGTTATTGGGATCTTGATTTTTGAAAAAAACAAACAAAAACCCAACTGCCTTTTATTAATCAATATTAAGTGAAATTATTACTCACTGTATCACCATAATGAAAGATCATGGTTCTTGTCAGAGTGGATGATTTAATCTAAATAAAGCTGCTGCTGACTTTTGTGTGTGCCCTGTTGATCTAGAAATTATGAGGTTTTTACTATTACTTTTATCTCTTCTTGTTTTTTGTTCTCTTTAGAAGTGTCTGGATTGTCATAGTCAATTTTACCTCTTTTCTGTCTTTTTCATTATCTGTATTTTCCTGGCTATTGTGATTCTTTTCTTTCATTTCATAATTTTGACTACAAAAGATTTTAGTTTTGTTATGTTATTGTAACAGAGTTCTTGACATATTTGAAACTTTTCTTGGTCTTCTTTTTTTGTTTGTTTTACGTTTCTGGTTTTCACTAAGGTACTTCCCATCATATTTGAATTCTGGAAAGATCAATAATTCTGAAAAAATGTAAATAGTCAGAAACTGAGGCATATACAAGGGCATTTCAAATACATTTTAAAATTACCACTATACTATATTGAGTTACATAATTCATAATCGAATTATCTTTACAGTATATAAAGTGACCTATTATGAATATGATAGATGTTTTACTCATTAGAATACTCGTGTCTTCAGGTCATTTCACTGTGTTGGCGGAAACTTTCATCTGGGACTGCTAGATTTTGTCAGAATCAGGTGTGTCGGGAAGTCTAAGAGACAATCCAATGGGATACATACAATGTACAGCCTCTCGTAATCAGACTTGTTGTTTGTAGCACAGTGTGTCTGTTAGACCTGCTGATAAACAGATGCCAAGATGAGGTTAGACATGAAAGAGATTTATTGAGGGAGGGAGATGGACAAGGTGAGGAGAGCCTTAGATTGTAATGTAGATCTGACACCTGTGGAAGAAGAGAGAGAGGGAAGGAAGATAGAAAGAATCCCAGACTATTGCACAGTTCCAAGGAAGGGTCAGTTAAGCCATTGGGAATGTTTAACCAAAGTAACCCATTAGAAAAGTTCCATATCTCACTGGAATGGGCCTGCCCTAGTATCCCTGTCATGCTCACTCATTGGTTGGGACCAGGCTACAAGAAGCATGACCTTGGCTTGAATGCAGTGGTGGATCCAGTAGAATAGCAGTTGGAACTGTCAGTCAATTATGCTTTCTATAATAGGTGATCTGAGTAGTGCATTTTCATGGCCATTACATGTGGTATTTCCAACAACAACAACAAAACGAATAGCGCATTCAAAATTGTATAAATTATATTATTAAGAATACTACTAACAGGAGAGAATTCCAGTTTTGACTAGGCATTATTAAGAATCAAATCTTCTGCTTAACCAAACCAACAAAACCCATTGCAGACAGGTTGAATTTTGACTCATAGCAGTCCTGTAGACAGAGTAGAACTGCCCCATTAGGTTTCTAAGGCTGAAAATCTTTATGGAAGCAGACACGCCACATCTTTCTCCTGCAATCTTCTGCTTACAAGTATTTTAAATTTTAACTACATGTAATATACCTACAGAAAAATGCACATACTTTAAATGTACAACTCACTAAATTATCCACAGCAAACATGACTGTATTGTACTTAGAATTTTACATGTCTGTTGATTAGAAAAATTTTCCATAGACTAGCTTCTGGCTTCATACATTTCAGATCTTTTTACTGCACTACTCACTTACTTATGGTGCTGAGTGCCATAGGATTCATTCATATAGTAATGCAAACTCTACCTGTCATGACTCTGGGTGAGATGACCCAGCAGGTAGTAGAAATATTCTTGGAAGCCATTCTTATACTGGGATGACTAGCAATAATCTGACCATACCTGAATGTAACATCAAACCATGTAAATATATCTTACCCAACCCAAACTGAATGTATCACTGAACTGTATGCATGTGCACACACATGTATATACCCACAGGTTGTACTCTAAATGCCAAGCAATTATGAGACTGCTAGGATGAGGACTATACTAATTGGTCCCAATGGGTTGTACACACAGTGTTAGCAATTGAAAGCTGTTATTACTATTTAGAGAAAGTGAACAGTAAACAACAGGAAAAGATTTGAGGTGAACTGGCTCCCTCCACCCCCAGAAGTACCCAAATTAGTATTGTAGGAGAGGAATCCACTTACATATAAAAGGGGACCCTTCCCAAATTACACATGTTCATTTCTGTGCCACTGGGCAGTCCTGTAGTGGATCAGGTGTCAGCAGGTGTCTCTCTCTCTCTCCCCCGGCAAGTCTGCCATCAGCTCAGGTCAGGTGTGGCATGGCTTGTTCATTCTTTCTCTCTCTCTCTCTCTGCGACTTTCTTGGCCAGGTCTGGCCCCCTGTGCTTGCTGGTGCAGCTCTAAAGCAGCAGCTTTGGGACAACTCTGGGCCAGTGCCAGGTTTAGGCTAGCATTACAACAGCTCTCAAGGCAAAACTTTCATGGGCAACCCCTGTATGGTGTATGCCCAAGCCTCTTCTCCACTGGCGACATCCTGCCCAGAGGTGTCCAGCTCCACTCAGTGAGCTGACTCTGCCCACCACTGCTGTCAGTAAGTCTTGTGGTTCCTGCTGCACCCACCACTGCCTCTTGTTTCTCTGTTGCTTGGCTCTGCTGTGCTGGCCACCATTTCTCTTCATCTTCAGCGTTATCAGCTCGGTGAGTGTTACCAGCTCAGTGTTAAAACAGCCCTTACACTTGGGACTAAGAGGTTCTCAGCGCAGGGACCCCAGGTCCAAAGGACCTCTACTCTCCGGGCTTTTGTTGATAAGGAGGTCCCCATCTGAGCCTCTGCATCCTAGGGTTTTTTAATCAGTCAGTGGGCAATTCCCCCACCCAATCCTGGGTAAAGGTCATCTATTGGACGGCATCTCCCAGCCAATCTGGGTAAAGGTCAGACTGGGCAGGGCCCCTCAGCCAATCCTGGTAAAGGTGGATAGCAAACAGACTAATCGCTTGCAAGCAGCTTATGTGAATAGCAAGCAGCTTTCGGCCAGACAAATCATTTTGGGAGAATTACAAACCCAGGGTCAGGAAGGCCACGTAAAAGAAAACCTGTTGCACCACAATCAGCAAGTCAACTTTCTCTTACCAGATCCCAAAATGCAGCCACTCAACGTCACCTGAAGAGAGGGGGCTTGTGATGCAGAGGAACCTGGAGCAGAAGGAAAGAATTGTCTGAATTGATTATGGATATAGTATCCATTGTTTGAAAAAATTTACAAAAGCACATGCCTACGTGAACACATTGCTCAAGTCCCTCCCATTGAAAGGGGCCCATGCAAGAGATGGTCCCTAAAGCTTAAGCTTTAATAGCTTCATGGTAAATCCACCTCTGGGAAGAAGCCAATACAAATTCATATCCTGGCTCTTTCCCATCCCTTCATCTAGGGCTATACACACTTATTGTTGGGGCAAATTTTACTAAATGCTTTGCCATGATGTAAAAAAGGCCACCAGCTTTCCAGACTGCAGTATCTATGTTCTCAAGTCAATGCAACATATTTTAGCTTTTTGTTTTGATGCCACCACACTCACCACACTCGAGGTGACAAGAGACTCAACAATAATGTGTCTTAAAGAACAAAGAACTTTATTTCTCTCCTATAACAGACAGGCATCTACAAGAGCATCCCCCCTACATAACAACTTCAAGGTGAATGGTTAGAGCTGGTTGGCAGCTTTGCTCCATGCAGTTCTTCAGAGACTCAGCCTGACAGTGGCTTGCCATCTTCAACACATGGCTTTCCAGGTGAGTCTAGTCATTGTCATTCCAGACAATGCAAAGGGGATAATAGTGGACCTCAGGGCTAGGGCTTATCCCTTAAGAAAATGAAACAGCGGTTTTCCACAGCATTTCCATTCACACTGGCAACGGCTTTACCACATGACCATACCTAGCAGAAAGAAGCTGGGGGATGTAGTTTAGTTGTTTGTCTAGGAAGAAAAGATAGAATGAATTTCCACAGGACAGCTAGTAGTTTCTGCCACAGGGCCTCAATAGGAGAAATTTTCCTCCGGAGGGGTCCAGCCTCCACACCTTCTTACCTCATGCTGGCCCTAGGCTCAAGACCCTAATGGCTATATTGCTGCCAACATGTGCCATCAGGGCCAGTCAGCCTCTCTCCAGCCCCTGTTCCCTGTCACTCTGCCTCAGTTCACTTCCTTGTAAGAGTGAACTTAGAGATCTGACCTACTTCTTTGGAGATCAGTGATGCCTCAGAGAATGTGTCCTAAGCAGGAGAGAGATTCTGCAACAGGAGGTGTCTTCAGAGCTCCTGCCAAAAGCAAAGCCTCGCTAATCTTCATCTGCTCCACCCTGGCTTCTGTCCTGACCACCGCGCCCAGACTGCTCTGACAAAGCTCCCCAGTGACCTGACAGAAACCTTTTAGTCCTCCTCTTACTTAACATTTCAGCAGCATTCCAAACAGTTGACCATACCTTCTGGAAATACCCTTCTTTGGGTTTTCCTCCTATCTTTCTGGCTGTCCCTCCCCAGACTTCTTCCCGAGCTTTCTTTCTTTTACATGGTCCCTGTGGCACAATTAAGTGCTGGACTACTAGACAAAACATTGATGGATCAAACCCACCCAGAGGTGCCTTGGAAGATAGGCCTGATGATCTGCTTCCAAAAGGTCATGGCCTTGAAAACCCAATTCTACTCTGCACACGTGGGGTTGCCAGAAGTCAGAGCCAACTCAATGGCAACCAACAACAACATGTATTGTTATTCTGGGCTTGTCTAATCCTTCTCCCGGGGTTTCAAAATCCTTCATAATCTTTCCTCAGCCTATCTGTTCAATTGCATTCCCCACTCCAATCCAGAATGCACCCCTTATGTTGAATATCTCATTCTATACTGCCTACTCCATACTATTCCGTAGCCATGAAACTTGGCTCAATATTCCCTTTCCTAGAATGCCAAGACTTTCTCCTTCTAACTCTTCATATTACCCATCCTACAAAGAACATCAGCCATTCTAGCACCTGACTGAGGCTTTCCCCCATGTTCTAGTAAACTCCAAATCTCCTTTCTCCAAACTGTCTCCATATCCTCATTCCATATTTTCTCTGGGTGTGTTGGTCTTAGCTCATTGAGGACAAGGACTGGATCTTCTTTTGTGCCCCTGTCCCCCACTGCACTTTGCACCTTTCTTTTCTTTTTTGGTTTTGAAGAACAGAAATTTATTTTGTCACATTTCTGCAGGCTAGTAGTCTGAATTCAGGGTATCAGTAGGGATACGTTCTCTCTCTCTGTCTTAATGAGTTTTAGCAGGTTTTCTTGAATAAATAAACACTTTTTAGATGGTTGCCAAACTTTGGTTAATTTCTAAAGTTCTGAAAAAGTTGTTTTTTTTTTAAACAATATTTGACAGTACTTTCTTTGCTTTTATGGAGGAACAGTTTTACAGAAGTTATTACCCCACCTGTTCAGGAAGTTCTCTCACTTTAGTTTCTTTTTTACTTTTTATCTTCTTTTTGATTAATCAAATATTTTGTATCATTCCATTTCCACATTCTTAGCTAAAATTAAAAAATTTTTTTCTCTTCATTTTGTATATACTCTTGAGTGTAAAATTTATACAAGTGTAGTATAATTTAATACTTTTACCATTTCTCAGGCAATGCAATAATGTTGTAATACTTTAACTCCATTTCCCCTTTTGCTTTTTACCATGGATTTAAAATCTCTGTATAAAACATTGTCTTTACAGTCACTATTCATTCAGATTTACTCACATGTTTACCTTCTTTTTAAATTTCTTCCTGCAATTCCATTCTCCATCTGGGATAATTTTCCCTCTGCTTGGGGAAATTATCTTGAGTATTTTTCTTACTGTGGTCTGTTGGCAATAAATTCTGCTAGTTATTTATGTAAGAAAATATTTTTATTTTTTAACTTCAATTTTGAAAAATATTTTCATTGAGCAGAGAAGTCTAGGTTTACAAGGGTTTTTGTTGCTTTTATTTATTTATATATTTTTAACATTACTGTACTTTAGATGAAGGTTTACAGAACAAACTAGCTTCTCATTAAACAATTAGTACACATATTGTTTTGTGACATTGGTTACCAACCCCGTGACATGTCAACACCCTCCATTCTAGATCTTGGGTTCCCTGTTACCAGCTTTCCTCTCCCCTCCTGATTTCCAGTCCCTGCCCCTGGGCTGGTGTGCCGCTTTAGTTTTGTTTTATGGGCCTGCCTAATCTTTGGCTGAAGGGTGAACCTAAGGAGTGCTTTCCACCTTGGTAAGAGGCTCTTATCAAGTCTTCCAATGATTGCTTTGAGGCAAATTTAATAGAAGTGGGTGTTGTAGGTTGTGTTTTATCTAGACTTTAGAACAATGTTCCTCAAACTTTTCTGATAAAAGACTTAACAAGGATGCTTGTTAGGTACAGCTTTCTGGGACCCCCCCAGACACTTTGAAACTCTGCGGGGGAGAAGACTTGAAGTCTTTTTATTTTTCCTTGCCCTTCAGGAGCAGAAAGTTGAGTTCGTTATCTGTCCGTGCAAGGCCCAGCTCTTATGTAATTTATTCTCTCTCATGTTTTCACCTCACTTTCATTCCTCTCTTGCCCTCCACAGGCATCCTTTCTAATGTTTGTGATGTGTTAACAATTCTAACGTTTGTTTGTATGTATTCCTGCAATATAGGTATTATTGTCACGTATGCATATATTTTAAATTTTATGTAAATGTTATTGTAGTGTATATACTTCTGTTTCTTACTTTTCCCACTAAGCACTATGTGGCTAAGGTCCGTCTATGTTGCCTTGTGTCCATTTAAGTCATTGTTCTTAACCACTGCTTGATATTCATTGGCATGCATTCACTACCCAGTAATGGATCCTGAGTTACTTCCAACTTCCCACTACTACAAATACAGCAGCAAAGAATGATTCTTTTTCTGGGAGCCTAGATTATCTTTATAATTTGCTGAGATTATTATTTACTTCTTGCAGGTTGAGTATAATAAGCAAGTACAGATGAAAGAGGGGCAGATCTCTTGCTTTCAAAATAACTGTTGGACACTAGCCCTGAAGGATGGCTATAAATCCACTTATTTTCCAACAAAAGATAACACTACAAAACAATGTTTATTTTCAGGATACTAAATTTAGTATACTTTATAGTACCAACAAATCTCAGGTAATTTATAACAAGGCTTGTCAAAAGGCTGAAAGTTCTTAGCATTAAGCTTTCATTTATTTGGTGTCAATTATGGGAACACCCTAGTTACACCCTTGAGACAACCCTGATTCAAAAGAATGTTTTGCAGACAATAGTGATCTCCCAAAGCACTCCCGAGGACAGTCCAGCCTAAATATCAATCAGGCCCAGTTTGGAGTCTCAAATGTACTTAAACCAAAGCCAGTTGGCATGTACTGTATGTAATGCAGGTATTTTTAAAAGCCGAGCACAGCAGAGGCTCTCCCATGAGTTCTGACTGGCCTCAATTTGTTGCCTGGAGCTATATTGCAGAACCTCTGATGTATTGCCAGAGGGGTCACTGGAGGATTGTGTATTTGCTCAAAGGTACTCTAACCCTCCTGTCTTTGCTCATAAGTCATAGCACTGAAATGCATGTATTGGCAAAAACTGCTCCAGGTGCCCAGGGCTTCTTATGACAAGCTCTTGAGATCTCTTGCCATCATATCTAACAATATGGGGGAAAAAAGAGAGATACCTATACTTCCTGCAATAATAAGTATAGCACCAGGACTGGGGAATCTGAAGGTAATCCAAGAAGTTAATAAGAAGTCATAGCAACAACTTGAGGGAGCAGAGTTCCACATCTGTAACAGCATTCCTTATTCACCTGGTTTAAAGAGCTAGGATTGGTTAGATTTGAAAATGTAAGGAGCAAAGAAGGAGAACAAACTGCAGGTTCCTTATGAACAGACATGGTGGAAGGTGGTGCAGATTGTTCCATGGGTGCAAGTGGGAGCCAAAGTCCACCTACCTTTCTGCTTAGCCCAGGGCTGTGTCAGCTGCCCTGAGAGCCATATTTTTCCAATTAGTCTGTCCAGAAAGGAGACCTTTTTTCCAATTGGCCAGCCGAAAGAGGACACATTTTTGCAAAGCCCGAGCCAGAGGGATTTGGATGAGATTTCCATCTCCTCTGTTAAAAGGCACTTCAAGTCCTAGCAGTGGCCCTGAGGGCAGGGACATTGTGCCGACATATTTCAACCCTCAGTGACAAGCACAGTGAATGACACGTGATGGGTAATAAAATACAAGTTTGTTGGACTGAGTGTTTGTCAACCTGGGATTTGTGATTTTAGAATGCTGGCATCTGTCTCCAACTGTATGTTCATACAAAAGCTGATAAATCCAAGCGAGCCATTTTTCTTGCCTCCCCAGCTTGGTCCATAGTTTGCTTTTTGGGAGTGGGAATCACGTGTCTGCTTCCTTTATGATGCCCAAAGCAGCACTATAGTGTTAAGGCCAAAGTAGGTACAGTAGCCACCCCACTCCTTATCCGAGGTTTCCCTTTCTGTGGTTTCAGTTAACCGCGGTCAACCTCAGTTCGAAATGTTAAAGGAGTAACGTGATGAAATCTCGCGCCGTCCCGCTCCATCCTGTCCGGGGACTACATTCACATAACTTTTATTACAGTACATTGTCATAATTGTTCTATTTTATTATTAGTTATTGTTGTTAATCTCTTACTGTACCTAATTTATAAATTAAACTTTATCATAGGCATGTCTGTATACAATAAAACAGTATACATAGGGTTCGGTACTTATCCGAGATTTCAGGCATCCACAGGGGTCTTGGAATGTATCCCTACGGATAAGGGGGGACTACTGTATTCAAGAAACATCGGTGAATGTCTCATCAGAATGAAATTGGTGGTTTGTTTTAAAAGCCTGTATAGTAAGGCCTCTGTTACAATCAGAACTAAGAAAGCTGCTTTCCTGGGACTCTCTCCTTTATTGTAACTTTTGACCCAGAACTTTGAAATCCCTAAAGGCAAGTTTTTAATTTATACAAGTGTTCAAAAGCAGCTACCCTGGAGGTACACAGGTGTTTCTTAACACAGGTGAGTCAAGCCTGGCAATGGGAACAAAATGGTTTCTGGGTTTCTTAAAGAGACAGTATTTCTTAGCCCAGGCAGAGAGGTAGAACCACTTGTTTCTCTTTCTGTATTCCCTAGTGCGTCTCTAAAGCATAGACCTATCATGTGTACAGGCAAATGATAATGGTCTAATTGGGTCCCAATTCCATCTAATATTCCTCAGCAAGAATGAAACCACACATTCACAAGTAGGAATGAAATTAACATGTTAGAAAACCAGCGGACACTGCTGCCTCCTTCCCCTTTTTTCAAGATAAATTATCTATAAAAAAGAAAGAAATGTTTCAAAAGGTTAACACTGGCTTTCTCTGGATGGTGAAATACCAGAGGTTGTATTTTATTTTTTCTATCTGTCTAAGTTTTTCACATTCGTACAAATGACATATATTTTATTGGAAAAAATGCTTTGTTAAAAAATAATATAGTACCCTGCTCTCCCTGAGCACATGGGTGGGCATATGACCCAGTCAGGGCTGACTGGAGTCCTTCTTTTGGAGTTTTCCATTTGGAGCTGGAGAATGAGTCTTATCTCTAGAGTCACACAGCTGGAAGGATGTGAACATGCAGCCACTTTGAAACATCTTCCTTTATACGTGAAGTAAGCCTGCTGTGTAAGGAAGAATAAAAACCACACATACACAAAGAGAGATAGAGAATCCAGAAGTCACTCAGACAACATCTGAAGGCAATGTCCCTCTGATAGCTTTTCTCTTTACTTCACGCATGATTAATTTTTAAAATATGTGTTAAGTACCTACTATGTGCTACAGGCTAGGAACTGTGATAGATGCTAAGGATGCAAAGTTGAATAAGACATAATAGCTGGGTTTTGCATATCTATTTTAGGTTCTTCTTTGTTACATTGAAGCTCTGGTGGCATAGTGGTTAAGAGCTACAGCTGCTAACCAAAAGGTTGGTAGCTCAAATCCAGCAGGCACTGCTTGGAAACTTTATGGGGCAGTTCTACTCTGTCCTACAGGGTCGCTATGAGTTGGAATAGACTCGATGGCAACGAGTTTTTTTTTTTTTCTTTGTTACATTGGAATAGTAAAGTTTATATACACATTTCAGTGGCGTATACTGCAGTCTTTTAAAACACAATAAAGTCAGATTCTGCTCTCAGTCAAGCTGGAGAAAAGGGGACCCAGTTGACCCCACCACTTCAAACAACCGAAAAAGCAGACAAAATATATGAAACAATAATTTTTAAGACACTGGAGATGATCCTTAAGACATGGGAAATTAAAACGTGGGCCCTACAATTGCCTCAGTTTACTGACTTGAGAGAGGCTGTGGCGTAGGAAAGGTGAACTCAGCTGGAGCCCAGTGGACTCTCTCAGTTGAGGATGCCACATTGAGAGTCCTTGTAGATCAAAATGGCGAGAATTCATAGGACAGAGTACCACAGAAGAGAGGACATCACAGAGAAAGAACTCCAAAGACATGCTTGCATGCCTGTGAGGAAATTACCAGAGACTAGGAAAAGAACCAAGGTGCCCTGGTGGCTCAGTAGTTAAGCACTTGGCTGCTAACCCAAAGGTCGGCAGTTGGAACCCACTAGCCACCCTGCAGGAGAAAGATGTGGCAGTCTGCTTCTGTAAAGATTACAGCCTTGAAAAGTCTATGGGGCAGGCCAGCTATGTCCTATAGGGTAACTATGAGTCGGAATTGACTTGACGGCGATGGATTTGGGTTTGGTTTTCTCAAAAAGAACCACTTGAAAGGATTAGAGGAAGTAGTACCCGGAGCTCACACCGGGCTTCGAAAGTACCTGTTGCCACCAGCCGGACTTGAAAATTTCATAATTTATGATGCGAAAGAGTCTTCCCTAAGTGTTGTTAGGTGCCATTGAGTCGGTTCCAACTCATAGCAATCCTATGTACAACAGAACGAAACACTGCCTGGACCTGCGCCATCCACACAATTGTTCTGCTTGAACCCATTGTTGCAGCCACTGTGTCAATCCATCTCCTTGAGGGTCTTCCTCTTTTTCTCTGACCCTCTACTTTACCAGGCATGATGTCTTTCTTGAAAGACTGATCCCTCCTGATAATACGTCGAAAGTATGTGAGACTTAACTCTAGCTGTTTTTGCTTCTAAGGAGCATTCTTTTCGTACTTCTTCCAAGACAAGATTTGTTCATTCTTTTGGCACTTCGTGGCATATTCAATATTCTTTGCTAACACCACAATTCAGAAGCATCAGTCTTCCTTATTCATTGTCCAGTTTTCATATACATATGAGGTGATTGAAAACACCATGGCTTGGGTCAGGTGCACCTTAGTCCTCAAGGTGACATCTTTGCTTTTTTACACTTTAAAGAGGTTTTTTTGCATCAGATTTGCCCAATGCACTGCTTCTTTTGATTTCTTGACTGCTGCATCCATGGATGTTGATTTTGGATTCAAGTAAAATGAAATCCTTGACAACTTCAATGTTTTCTCCGTTTATCATGATGTTGCTTATTGGTCCAGTTGTGAGGATTTTTGTTTTCTTTATGTTGAGGTGTAATCTGTACTGAAGGCCGTGGTCTTAGATCTTCATCAGTAAGTGCTTGAAGTCCTCTTCACTTTCAGCAAGCAAGATTATGTCATCTGCATAATGCAGGTTGTTAATGAGTCTTCCTCCAATTCTGATGCCCTTTTCTTCTTCACATAGTCCAGCTTCTCAGATTATTTGCTCAGGATACAGATTGAATAA
>NW_004443995.1:13001602-13015050 GCF_000243295.1 Trichechus manatus latirostris
TTCATTTGATGTTCTAGGGTTTCAGGATTGTTGATTCTCTGTTTGGCTTAGTTTTTCGGATCTTTGTTGTGGAGGGACGGCGTGGTGTTTCTGCCTAGAGCACCATCTTGCCGGAAGTCTGGTTCCTTCCATATTCTTTTGATACTTCCTGCATTGTTCAGCATCTTGCCCATAAAATCCTTCAATATTGCAATTTGAGGCTTGAATTTTTTCTTCAGCTCTTTCAGCTTGAGAAATACCAAGTGTGTTCTTCCCTTTTAGTTTTCTATCCTAGGTTTTTGCACCTGTCATTATAATTCTTTAAAATAATTTCTTTGAAATCTTCTGTTCAGCTTTTTTACTTCATTATTTCTTCCTTTTGCTTTAGTTACTTGACTTTCAAGAGTAAGTTTCAAAGTCTCTTCTGACATCCATTTTGGCCTTTTCTTTCTTTCCTATCTTTTTAATGACCTTTTGCCTTCTTCATGTGTGATGTCCTTGCACAACTCATCTGGTCTTAGTCATTAGTGTTCAACACATCAAATCTATTCTTGAGATGGACTCTGGGATATACTCAAGGTCATACTTTGTGTCTCATGGACTTGTTCTAATTGTCTTCAGTTTCAACTTGAACTTGCATACGAGCAATTGATGGTCTGTTCTGCAGTCAGCCCCTGGCCTTGTTCTGATTGATGATATTGAGCTTTTCCATCATCTCTTTCCACAGATGTGGTTGATCTGATTCCTGTGTATTCCATCTGCCGAGGTCCACGTGTATAGTTGCTGTTTGCATTGTTGAAAAAAAGGTATTTGCAATGAAGAAGTCATTGGTCTTGCAAAATTCTATCATGCGATCTCTGGCATTGTTTCTATTACCAAGGCCATGTTTTCAAAATACCTATCCTTCTTCTTTGCTTCCAACTTTAGTGTTCCTGTCACCAGTAATTAATGCATCCTGGTTGCATGTTTGATCAATTTCAGACTGCAGAAGTTGGTAAAAATCTACAATTTCTTCATCTTTGGCCTTAGTGATTGGTTTGTAAATTGAATAATAGTCGTATTAACTGGTCTTCCTTGTAGGTGTATGGATATTATCTATCATTGACAGTGTTGTACTTCAGGATGGATCTTGCAATGTTCTTTCTGATGAAGAATGCAATACCCTTCTTCTTCAAGGTGTCATTCCTAGCATAGTAGACCATATGATTGTCCTATTCAAAATGGCCAATACCAGTCCATTTCAGCTCACTAATGCCTAGGATATTAATGTTTATGCATTCCATTTCATTTTTGCTGATTTCCAATTTTTCTAGATTCATACTTTGTATATTCCATGTTCCAATAGTTAATGGATTTTTGCAGCTGTTTTTTCTCATTTTGAAACCTGCCTCATCAGCAAATGAAGGTCCTGAAAGCTTGACTCCACCCACATCATTAAGGTTGACTCTACTTTGAGGAGGCAGCTATTTCCCAGTCGTCTTCTGAGTGTCTTCCAACCTGAGGAGCTCATCTTCTGGCACTATATCAGACAACGTTCTGCCACTATTCATAAGGTTTTTGCTGGTTAATTCTTTTCAGAAGTAGACTGCCAGGTCCTTCTTAGTCTGTCTTAGTCTGGAAGCTCAGCTGAAACCTGTCCGCCATGGGTGATCCTGCTGGTATTTGAATACCAGTGGCATAGCTTCCAGCATCGCAGCAACATGCCAGCCCCCACAGTATGATAAACTGACAGATGCGTGGCGGCTTCCCTGAGTAGTTCAGAATTATAAGCCCTAGACTAAACGCTGCTCTGGATCTGCCTAACAAGCCTTAAAAACAATGCCCTCACCCTTAAATCAAACTGTCTCCAAGCAATGTGAGTGCATCCCAGAGAAAAGATCAGGTATACTTTCAGAAATTTAAAAAATATTCAGCACCCATCAAGGTAAAATTCACATGGTCTGGCATCAAATCAAAAATTATCAGGCATACAAAAAAGCTAGAAAATATGACCCACAATGAGGAGAACAATTAGCTAATCAAAACTAATCCAGAACTGACATAGATGTTAGAATAACTGACAAAGACATTAAGACAATTATTATAATTATATTCCATATGGTTAAGAAAAAGAACTGGAGATAGGAAGATATGTAAAAAAAAAAAAAAAAAAAAATTGAACTTCTAGAAGCACCAACCACAATGTCTGATATGAAAAATGCACCAAATAGGATTAATGGTGGATTGGACATTATAGAAGAAAAGATTAGTGAACTTGAAGATATAGCAATAGAAACCATCTGAAATGAAACACAGAGAGAACAAAGAATAACAAGAAAATAAACAGAGCTCCAGTGAATGTGCGACAATTTCAAATGGCCTGATATCGGTATAGTCAGAGTTCCTGAAAAGAGAAGGGGCAGAAAAAATGTTTGAAAAAATAATAACAAATCTTTTCAAATTTGCGGCAAACTATGAACTCATAGTTACAAGAAATTCAACAAACCTCAAACACAAGAAACAGGAAGGAAACTACACCAAGTCACATCAAGAAGAATGAAAGTACAAAGTATCAATGTCAGGAATGATACTAACATCACTTCAGATTCTACAGACATTAAAAGGATAATAAGGTGATATTATGAACAATTTTATGCCAATAAACTTGACAAATCAGAGGAAATTTATAAATTCCTTAAAAGATGAAAACTAAAAAGGTCATTCAGTAAGAAATAGATAACCCAAATAGACCTATAACTAACTGAAAAGTGGAATTTGTTTTAACCCCCTTCCCTGCTAAAGAAAACCCCAGACCTTACTGGAAAATAGTACCAATTCTACACAAACTGTCCAAAACTTGAAGGGGAAGAAATGCTTCCCAACTCATTCTACAAGTCCAGCTTTACATTTATTCCAAAAGCAGACAAAGGCCTTACATGAAAAGAAAACTACAGACTACCACCCCTCATGAACCTAAATGCAAAAATTCTAAACAAAATTTTAGCAATTCAAATCCAACAATATATAAAAAGGATAATATAACATGACAAAATGATGTTTGTCCCAGTAAGACAAGTTAGTTTAACATTAGAAAATCTATCAAGGTAATTCACCATATTAAAAAACTAGAAAAGAAAAAAATCATAAGGTTATCTCAATGGACACAGAAAAAAACCCAATATCCATTTCTGAAAAAGACTCATGGCAAACTAGGAATAGAAGTGAACTTTCTCAACCTGATAAAGAAAATCTATGAAAATCTACAGCTAATATCATTCTAATGGTGAAAGACTAATGCTTTCCCCTTTAAATAAGAATGAGTCAAGGATATCTGCTCTCATCATTTCTATTCAACATTGTATTGGAAGTTCTATCCAGTGCATCAACGCAATAAAAAGGAATAAAAGACATACCGATTATAAAGGAAAAAGCCAACTCTTAACATTGGGAGACGACATCATCATCTATGTCGAACTAATGAGTGAGTTTAGCAAGGTTGCAAAATAGATCAACATACATAAATCAATTTTATTTCTATATACTAACAATGAACAATCAGAAGTTGAAATTTTAAAATAGTGTTTATAATATCATCAAAAATATGAAATATTTCAGTTAAATCTAACAAAGGATATGCAAGTCCTGAACACTGAAAACTATAAAACATTGCTGAAAAAAAGTAAAGACCTAAATAAATGGAAAGGTATACCATACTCAGGGGCCAAAAGGTTCCATATTGTTAAGATGTTGTCTTAGTGATCTAGTGCTGCTATAACAGAAATAGCTCAAGTAAATGGCTTTAACAAACAGAAATTTATTCTCTCACAGTTTAGGAGGCTAGAAATCTGAATTCAGGGCACTAGCTCCAGGGGAAAGCTTTCTCTCTCTTGTTGGCTCTGGGGGAAGGTCTTTGTCATCAATCTTACCCTGGGTCTAGGAGCTTCTCAGCACAGGGACTCCAGGTCCAAAGGCCCTTCTTGCTTGATGTTAAAGAGATCCCTATCCTCTCTGCTTGATTCACTCTTTCATATCTCAAGAGATTGACTCAAGGTACAACCCAATCCTGTAGATTGTGTCCTGCCTCATTAACATAACTGCCTCTAATCCTACCTCATTAACATCACAGAAGTTAGGATTTACAACACATAGGAAAATTACATCAGATCACAAAATGGAGGACAACCACAAATACTGGGAATCATGGCCTAGCCAAGCTGACACAGATGTTTCAGGGACACAATTTAACCCATAACAGATATCAATTCTCCTAAAATTTATCTATTGATTCAATACAATGCAATCAACATAGTAGCAGGCTTTTTTGTAGAAATTGAAAAACTGGTTCTAAAATTCATATGAAAATGTGAAAGTCATAGAAGAGTCAGAACTAGTTTGAAAAAACTAATCCTAAAATTCATATGAAAAAGTAAAAGTCATAGAAAAGCCAAAACAAATTTGAAAAAAAAGTCAAAGTTGGAGGACTAACAATAACTGTCTTAAAGACTTACTTAAAAGCTTTAGTAAATAAGACAGTGTGGTATTGCCACAATGATAGATACATAGATCAATGGAAGAGAATAGAGAGTCCAGAGATAGGCATATATCACTATGAGTCAGAACCGACTCAGCGACACCTAACAACTACATGGTAGACCAAAGAAGAATTGATGCCTATAAATTACGGTGTTGGCAAAGAATATTGAGTGTACAATGGACTGCCAGAAGAATGAACAAATCTGTCTTGGAAGAGGTACAGCCAGAACCCTCTTTAGAAGCAAGGATGGTGAGACTTCTTCTCAAGTACTTTGGACATGTTATCAGGAGGGATCAGTCCCTGGAGAAGGACATTATGCTTGGTATAGTAAAGGGTCAGCGAAAGAGAGGAAGACCCTCAATGAGATGGATTAGCATAGTGGCTGTAACAAAGGACTCAGGATGGTTCAGGACTGGGCAGTGTTTCATTCTGCTTGTACATAGAGTAGCTATGAGTCACAACTGTCTCAATGGCACCTAACAACATATATATGTATATACACCCAATCCTCACTTATTGGCATGGTTCAGTTCTGAAGATCAGGTCGTTATTTGAAAATTGGCTTTATGGGAAATACTCTCAATTTCCTGCCCTGGCCTCCCCTCCTCCCCAGTTCCAGCCCTCCCAGGTAGGCAGCTTCAGCCCTTCTGTACCTGTGGTGGTCACGGGCTAACCCTCGCTCTGCTTTCCAGAATCTGAATCCACGGTGCAGGCTGCTTGCTGGACATCCTCAGCTGCCTGCTGTCCCAGCTCAGGGCTCCGTGGTGCTCTTGGTGCAGGAAGTGGAGCAGGGCATGGGCTGGGTAGTTCATGGGCCTCAACCAGGGGGCAAAGGTGAGCACTGCCCATGCCCTGCTTCCAGTGCCTATGTGCGAGATGAGGGTGTTCCAGTTGGCGGGTGGTTAATGTGCAAGATAGCGGGTTAGTAGATTTTTTACTATTGTCATAAATGCGAAATGTTGGATAATGTGATAGTTGAAAAGTGAAGAGTAGGAGTACAACTGATCTTTGACAAAATATAAAGGCAATTTAGTGGAGAAAGGATCTTTGACAAAATATAAAGGCAATTTAGTGGAGAAAGGATAGTTTTTTCAACAAATAGTGCTGAAACAATGGGTATCCAAATGCTCCCTGTAAGATCCATTTTAGTTTTGCAAGTTGATTAGACTGCAACCAAAAAAGATGACCATCAGTAAGCAATGCCTATGTTTGATGTCTTTGGAAAACAGCCACACTAAACACATACATGCACACACACGGAAAAATAATTAACTGAACATTTGCTATTTTCTTTCAAATTTGGGCTTGGCTAAAAGGACACAGAGTACACAGCAATGGCAAGCTGCTAATAAGCAAACTTTTTAAAATGTTATCAAAATATTTATTACTTCTTCTTTCATAAAAATTTAATTGTGAAATGCAGACTCACAAAATGTATAAGAAAGACTCTTGATTATAGAATGTAATCTTAGCTAAGGGGGTTAAATTAATACAATATCATGAAAATACATACTTCAGAAGCAAGTTTTATCTCCAAGGTAATCTGTAATACTGGGAAGAATTCACCTCTGGGGATTCAGCCCTGTGCTAGTAATACAGTCTTCCTAGATTCCATGCCCAGACTTTAATAGGCCACTGCAGATGGGCCCATGACAAGTAGATTTTAGCACTTTCATCAGCTCGGGTTGTACTTTCTCATTTTTATTATCTTTCAATTTTCTGGATGCTCAATTGAAAATGTAGGAATTAACAGGAGCATATACTCTGAAATAAATGGGTAAATTAGCCACGGTACTTTTTGTGATCTTTGAGTATAAACAACAATCTATTCATTTATTTCTACAAATATTTGTAGCACTGACCACGTGCTCAGCATGCTCCCTGTGGATATAACTATAAATACAGACATACCTCATTTTATTGCACTTTGCAAATATTGCATTTTTTACAAATTGAATGTTTGTGGCAACCCTGCGTTGAGCAAGTCTGTTGGCGCCATTTTTCCAACAGCATGTGCTCCCTTTGTGTCTCTGTGTCACATTTTGGTAATTCTCACAATATTTCAAAACTTTTCATTATTATTATACCTGTTGTGGTGATTTGTGATCAGTGATCTTTGATGTTACTATTGTAATTGTTTTGGGGTACCACAAACTGCGCCCATGTAAAATGGCGAACTTAATAAATGTTGTGTGTGTTCTGATTGCTCCACCGACCGGCTATTCCCCTGTCTCTCTCCCTCTCCTTGGGCCTCCTTACTCCCTGAGACACGACAATACTGAAATTAGGCCAGTTGATGACCTTACAATGGCTTCTAAGTGTTCAAGTGAAAGGAAGAGTTGTACACCTCTCACTTTAAATCAAAAGCTAGAAATGATTAAGCTTAGCGAAGAAGGCATGTCAAAAGTCGAGCTAGGTCAAAAGCTAGGCCTCTTGTGCCAAATAGCCAAGCTGTGAACGCAAAGGAAAGGTTCTTGAAGGAGACTAAAAGCACTACTCCAATAAACACAGCAATGATAAGAAAGTGAAACAGTGTTACTGGTGATATGGAGAAAGTTTTAGTGGTCTAGATAGAAGATCAAACCAGCCACAACATTCCCTTAAGCCAAAGCCTAACCAAGAGGAAGGCCCTAACTCTCTTCAATTCTATGAAGGCTGAGAGAGGCAAGGAAGCTGCAAAAGAAAAGTTTGAAGCCAGCAGAGGTTGGTTCATGAGGTTTAAGGAAAGAAGCTGTCTCCAAAACATGAAAGTGCAAGGTGAAGCAGCAAGTGCTGATGTAGAAGCTACAGTAAGTTATCCAGAAGATCTAGCTAAGATAATTGATTTTCACTAAACAAAGATTTTCAGTGTAGACAAAACAGCCTTATATTGAAAGAAGATGCCATCTAGGACTTCCACAGCTAGAGAAGAGAAGTCAATGCCTGGCTTCAAAGCTGCAAAGGACAGGCTGACTCTCTTGTGAGGGGCTAACGCAGCTAGTGACTTTAAGTTGAAGCCAATGCTCATTTACCAGTCTGAAAATCATAGAGCCCTTAAGGATTATGCTAAATCTACTCTGCCTGTGCTCTATAAATGGAACAACAAAGCCTGGATGACAGCACATCTGTTTACAACATGGTGTACTGAATATATTAAGCTTGCTGATGAGACCTACTCCTCAGAAAAAAAGTTCCTTTCAAAACATTACTGCTCATTGACAATGCACTTGGTCACCCAAGAGCTCTGATGGAGTTGTGCAAGGAGATTTATGTTGTTTTCTTGCCTAACACAACATCCATTCTGCAGCCCAAGGATCAAGGAGTAATTTTGACTTTCAAGTCTTATTACTTAAGAAATACATTTCATAAAGCTATAGCTGCCATAGACAGTGACTCCTCTGATGGATCTGGGCAAAGTAAATTGAAAATATTCTGGAAAGGATTCACCATTCTAGATGCCATTAAGAACAATTGTGATTCATGGGAGGAGGTCAAAATTCAACATTAACAGGAGTTTGGAAGAAGTTGATTCCATCCCTTATGGATGACTTTGAGGGGTTCAAGACTTCTGTGGAGGAAGTAACTGCAGATGTGGTAAAAATAGAATTAAATGTGGCACCTGAAGATGTGGCTGAGTTGCTGCAATCTCATAGGAAAACTTTAATGGATGAGGAGTTGCTTCTTATGGATGAGCAAAGAAAGTGGTTTCTTGAGATAGAATCTAGTCCTGGTGCAGATGCTTTGAACATTGTTGAAATGACAACAAAAGATTTAGAATATTATATTAACTTAGTTGATAAAGCAGTGGCAGGATTTGAGAGGACTGACTCCAGTTTTGAAAGAAGTTCTACTGTGGGTAAAATGCTATCAAACAGCATCACATGCTACTGGGAAATCTTTCATGAAAGGAAGAGTCAATCGATGTGGGAAACTTCATAGTTGTCTTATTTTAAGAAATTACCACAGCCATTCCAACCTTCAGCCACCACCACTCTGATCAGTTTGCAGCCATCAACACCAAGGCAAGACCGTGCACTAGTTAAAAGATTATGGCTCACTGAAGGCTCAGATGATGGTTAGCTTTTTTTAACAATGAAGTATTTTTACATTAAGGTATGTATATTGTTTTTTTTAGACATAATGCTATTGCACACTTAATAGACTATACCAAAAACCAAACCTGTTGCCATCAAGTCGATTTCAACTCATAGTGACCTATAGGACAGAGTAGAACTGCCCCATAGGGTTTCCAAGGAGTACCTGCTGAATTTTAACTGCCGACCTTTTGGTTAGCAGCCGAACTCTTAACCACCACGCCACCAGAGTTTACTGATAGACTATAGTATAGTGTAAACATAATTTTTGTATGCACTAGGAAGCCAAAAACATTTGTGTTACTCGCTTTATTATGATATTTGTTTTATTGTGTTGGTCTGGAACCAAACCCGCAATATCTCCAATGTATGCCTATAAGACACATTCCTTTCCTTAAAGAAGTTTACTATACAGTAAACAATAAGCAGATATCTTCATCTCAAATAAACAAATAATAGGGCTTTGTGGAAAAGGAGGAGATATTTTTACAGCTCCCTTTTCAGTATCAATTTGGGGATAAGCCTTGAAGTGTTAAACGTTTATTACATACTAACCATATGGTCACTATGAGTTGGAATTGGCTCAGTGGCAATGGGTTTGGTTTAACCATAGATAGGAGCCCTGGTGGTGCAGTGGTTAAGAGCTTGGCTTCTAACCAAAATGTTGGCAGTTCAAATCCACCAGCTAGCTGCTCCTTGGAAACCCTATGGGGCAGTTCTACTCTGTGCTATAGGGTAGCTATGAGTTGGAATTGACTCGATGGCAACAGGCTTGGTTTTGGTTGGTAATCATAGATAGAGGAGACTGATGGTACAAATAGCTAAACATTCAGCTGCTAACAGAATGGTGGGTGATTCCAATCCACCCAGCTGCTCTGCAGGAGAAAGACCTAGCAATCTGAAAAGATTATATCCAAGAAAACCCTATGGGGCAGTCCTACTCTGTCACATGGGGTCCCTATGAGTGTGAATCAACTCTATGGCACCTAACAACAAGAACAACCATAGACAGGAGTCCCTGGGTGGTGCAAATGCTTAAATGCTTGACTAGTAGCTGAAACGTTGGCAGTTTGAACTCACCCAAAGGCTCCTGAGGAGACAGGCTTCTGAAAGGTCACAGCCTTGAAAACACTATGGAGCACTTTTATTCTGCACACACGGGGTCACCATGAGTTGGAAGTGGATCACTTGATGACAACTAACAACAACAACAACAGCTACAGTAAGGAAACTATCTGTAGGATTCCTATAGGAAACCGGGCTAAGCATTTGCAAACGAAGAGCTGAACACCTGCCATCTAAAACGTCTTTCAGTAGCGCAGGAGTATTTTTGAGGCAAGCAGAAGTAAAAATGTAGGAAATGCTGTCCACTTTATAGGAATTTAGCAACTGTGGGGGAGAATAAAATGAGAAAAAAGAATAGTGATATAAAAATTTTTACTGTATTTAAGACAAAAATTTCGAGTTCTTAAGACATAGGCAATTTTTGTTTTGTAATCCTATCTTTTTTCCCAGTCATATCAAACATAAGTTTTCACCAAATTAGAATTCACCCAACAGTAAGTTTTAATATTTTCCTGGTTAATTATTGTTCATATCCTGAGGGCATAAAACAAATGATTTTCCTCAACAGTGGTCCCAACAACATTAAAGACTTCAGCTTCTAAACATAATGGAATACTGAGGGCCAGAATTACTTCTCTACCTTAAACAAATACAAAACTGTACAAAATATATGATACAACGCATTCAAATATTAGACAACAGGCGTGATTAAGGTTAAGGACTTTAACATAATGAGATTTTCCTGGAATATCCAGGTGGGTCCAGTCCAATCAAGTGACCCCCTTAAAAACAGAGAACTTTCTCCAGCTGGAGTCAGAGAGATTCAACAGCAGCAGAAGTCCAAGAGGTTTCAGTTGTGAGAAGGGTTTGATGCACTGCCACTGGGGGTGAGATATGGGGAGCCATGTGCAGGGGTTGAAGAGAGTCCTCTAGAAACTGCTGGATAGCAGCCAGCAAGGAAACAGGGGCCTCAATCCTACATCTGCCATGAACTGAACTCTGCCAACAACTAGATTGAGTTTAAAAGCACGTTACTACCCAGCGCCTCCAGTATGGGAACCTGGTCCTGCTCATGATTTTGGCCTAGTGACAGTCTAAGCAGAGGACCCAGTTGAGCCACATTGGACTTGGACTTTAGACCTACAGAACTGTGAAATAAATCTGTGGTGTTCTAAGCTGCTAAGTTTGTAGTAATTTGTTACAGCAGCAATAAAAAATTAATACAAGGAGCCAGACACAAATGACTGCATACTGCATGATTCCACTTACATGGAATTCTTGAAAAGACAAAACGATGGTGACAGAAAAGCAGGTCAGTGGTTCTCAGGGGGTGGGAGTTCAGGGTATGGGATTGATTAACTGTAAAGGGGTACAAAGGACTTTGCTGGAGTGATGGAAGTATTTTATCATGATCGTTGTCCTGGTTACATGACTGTACATTTGTCAAAATTTATCATATTGTGTACACTTAAAACTATTGCATTTTATTGTATGTAAATACCTCAACAAAATTGACATAAACACACACACACAAATAACATTAAGACTTTCCTTGCCGAGGGCGGGGCCAAGATGGCAGAGTAGTCAGACAGCTTCCTATATCCCTCTTACAACAAAGACCTGGAAAAACAAGTGATTTGATTGTATATGAATACCTAGGAGCCCTGAACAAAGCAAGGTTGAGGAATCAGACTGAGTGGCGGGGATGGAGGGAGACAGTTCTGAAGAAGTGAGAAGTGCTGGACCGGACTTGGCTTTAGTTCTTCAGCCCCGACTGGCTCCAAGGTATGCAGTGAAGCAGGCAAACAGCTGCACATGTGTGCTCAGGAGGCAGTTTCCACATCGAGAGAGATCTGGCAGCAGAGATTCTGCTTGGACACTCCGAACATGTGAAAAACAGCTCCCAAGTTGCTAAAGATAAATACATGCTTGAGGCCATTTGACGGGAATTAAAAAAAAAAAAAAGCCCATATGGGAAAAACCTCTCTCCCTTTTACCTCCTCCCTCCCCGCTCTGTACCAGACTAGCCTTCCAAAGTCTGAGTCTGCTGGGCTGGAAGTAGATCCCAAAAGGCACCCTGACCCATTCTCCTGGCCTTGGAGAGGGAACAAATAAGCTACTGGCTTCCTTAATCCAAGAACACAGGGTCAGCTGAGCTCTCTTGCTCGGCACAGGCATAAGGGGTCTGCAGACTTTACATCCCTGTATAGACTTGTGGGGACCCATGTCAACAGTGTTAGCCCTCACTACCACAATACAACAAGGTAAACATCTGAAGTCTAACTTCAACCCTTTCAGCTGTGAAGTGGCAGATTTGTGACCCTCGACACAGCCCTGCTCTTTGAGCAGGCACATTTACCGATCCACACCAGGGGCTTGAGAACTGGTGGCTTCACTTATGCCACCTAGTCACCTGCTACAGGTGTCCAAGAATAAGTGGTACCCTTGAGTCTTTACAGCCAACAGAGTGGGGTGCTCATAGTCTGGCTGCAAAACTCACCTACCTACTCACCCTAGGGAATAGGGACATACTTTCCTTTCAGACTCTCAGGGGCAGCCCTCAGCCCCCTGCCTGGCTCAGCATGTGCCCCCTACTGCAGCCAGATACCTGGGCCTACGCCAATCACCCATGCCTCTCTAAGACTGTAGGTGAGAGCCTGCACCACACACTTGGTGACCGACTGCCTGGACACCTGAGCTGAACCCATGTAGGAAAATTTAATGGACTCCTGTGTGCACATACTTAGTTACAGAACTAACTTCCTGGTGACAAGACGTTAGAGCTTCAAATGTGCCAATAATCAAACTAGCGCACACAAGCAGCCTATTTGGGCATATCAAAACAAAACAAAACAAGAAGCTAGGACTCACTAAACAAATATAAAATAAAATTATAATAACTTATTGATGGCTCGGAGACAACAGTCAATATCAAATCACATAAAGAGGCAGTCCATGATGGCTTCAGCAAGCTCCCAAAATAAAGAATCAATAAAGTCTCTGGAGGAAGAGAATTTCTTGCAATTACCAGAGGCAGAATACAAAAGATTAACATACAGAACTCTTCAAGAAATTAGAAATAAAATTTGACAAAATGCAAAAATGGCCAAAGAACACACAGACCAAGTAGTAGCGGAACTTAAAAAAGTTATTCAAGAACATAATGACAAATTTAATAGGCTTCAAGAATCCATAGAGAGACAACAATCAGAAATCCAGAAGATTAACAATAACATTTCAGAATTAGACAACTCAATAGAAAGTCATAGGAACAGATTTGAGGCAGTAGAAGTTAGAATTAGTGACATTGAAGATAAAACACTTAACGTCAACTTATTTGAGGAAAAAATCAGGTAAAAGAATTAAAAAGAATGAAGAAACTCTAAGAGTTATGTGGGACTCTATAAAGAGAAATAACCTATGAGTGATTGGAGTACCAGAACAGGGGGTGATAACAGAAAATACGGAGATAATTGTTGAAGATTTGTTGATGGAAAACTTGCCTGATATCCTGAAAGATGAGAAGATATCTATCCAAGATGCTCATCGAACCCCACATAAGGTAGATCTCAAAAGAAAGTCACCAAGATATATTATAATCAAACTTACCAAAACCAAAGATAAAGAGAGAATTGTAAGAGTGGCTAGGGATAAAAGAAAGTCATCCACAAAGGAGAGTCACTTAGAATAAGCTCGGACTATTCAGCAGAAACCATGCAGGCAAGAAGGCAAAGCGATGACATATATAAAGCCTTGAAGGAAAAAAACTGCCAGCCAAGAATTATATATCCAGCAAAACTGTCTCTCAAATATGATGG